>NC_044914.1:34593505-34636820 GCF_001633185.2 Quercus lobata | reverse complement strand
TTGGTTTCCCCATAGGCTTGAGTCCGAGGCCCATGCAAGGCCTTGGTTCTGTCCAAAAGTTATAAGATTTCTTTTATGTACTTGGTTTCCCCATAGGCTTGAGTCCGAGGACCATGCAAGGCCTTGGTTCTGTCCAAAACTGGTAAGATTTCTTTTTATGTACTTGGTTTCCCCATAGGCTTGAGTCCGAGGACCATGCAAGGCCTTGGTTCTGTCCAAAACTTGTGAGATTTCTTTTTATGTACTTTGTTTCCCCATAGGCTTGAGTCCGTGGACCATGCAAATGGCCTGGTTCTGTCCAACTTACAATCTTTTTATGTACTTTGTTTCCGCATATGTCCGTGGGGCCATGCAAGGCCTTGGGTTCTGTCCAAAACTTCACGATCTTTTATGATACTTGGTTTTCCCATAGGCTTTGGTCGTGGACCTGCAGGCCTTTGGTTCTGTCCAAAACTTCGATCTTTTATGTACTGGTTTTCCCCTATTAGATCCGGTGGGACCATGCAAGGCCTTGGTTCTGTCCCAAACTTACGATCTTTTTATGTACTTGGTTTCCCCATAGGCTTGAATTCGAGGACCATGCAAGGCCTTGGTTCTGTCCAAAACTTACGATCTTTTATGTACTTGGTTTCCCCATAGGCGTGAGTCCGAGGACCATGCAAGGCCTTGGTTCTGTCCAAAACTTACGATCTTTTTATGTACTTGGTTTCCCCATAGGCTTGAGTCCGAGGACCATGCAATGCCTGGTTCTGTCCAAAACTTCAGATCTTTTACGTACTTGGGTTTCCCCATAGGCTTGAGTCGTGGACCAGCTAAGGCCTTGGTTCTTGTCCAAAACTTTTATGATCTTTTCATTGTACTTGTTTCCCCATTAGGCTTGGGTCCGAGGACCATGCAGGCCTTGTTCTGTCCAAAACTATGATCTTTTTACGTTACATTGGTCCCCATAGGCTATGAGTCGAGGACAACAAGGCCTTGGTTCTGTCCAAAACTTATGATTTTTTACGTACTTAGTTCCACCATAGGCTTGGGTCCGAGGACCCATGCAAGGCCTGATTCTGTCCAAAAACTAGGACTCTTTTTATGTACTAGGTTATCCCCATAGGCTTGGGTCGAGACCATGCAAGTCTTGGTTCGTCCAAAAACTTATGATCTTTTAGGTACTGGTTTCCCATAGCTGGGTTCCGAAGGACCAGCAAGGCGCTGGTTCTGTCCAAAACTTATGAGTCTTTTACGTACTTGGTTTCCCCATTAGGCTTGAGTCCGAGAACCATGCAAGGCCTTGGTTCTGTCCAAAACTTGTATTTTTTCTTTTCTGTACTTGGTTTCCCCATAGGCTTGAGTCCGAGGGCCATGTAAGGCCTTGGTTATGTCCAAAACTTGTAGTTTTTTCTTTTCTGTACTTGGTTTCCCCATAGGCTTGAGTCCGAGGACCATGCAAGGCCTTGGTTCTGTCCAAAACTTTAGAGTTTTTCTTCTGTACTTGGTTTCCCCATAGGCTTGAGTCCGTGGACTATGCAAGGTCTTGGTTCTGTCCAAAACTTATGATCTTTTTATGTACTTGGTTTCCCCATAGGCTTGAGTTCGAGGACCATGCAAGGCCTTGGTTCTGTCCAAAACTTATGATCTTTTTATGTACTTGGTTTCCCCATAGGCTTGGGTCCGAGGACCATGCAAAGCCTTGGTTTTGTCCAAAACTTGTAAAATTTCTTTTATTCGGTTTACTTTTCGACTAGAAGCCTCTATACCAGGACGGGGAAAGTTGGCTTGAGGCCGGAAGCCCCTAGAGATGCCCGCGCCCTTAGCACTGTAAGGCGTAGCCCCTAGCAGAAGCTTATGCCGGAGCAACAACTGTATGTCGTCGGAGTCGGAGGAGGCCCCAGGAATTTCTGCTTGCTAGAGAGCTGACTCCACCGCCACCTGCGCCAACGCGCAAGCCTCCCCACAGACGGCGCCAATTGTAGGGACTCGATTCCTTTGCGGCCCATTAACATTTTTGGGCTCACACACGAAAGATCCCTCACAATATGATTTGTAGAGAGTGGGCTTGAAAAGCTAGCCGCTGGTCAAGGGGCGATGCCCGGTCATGGTTTTTAGAGGAGTTCATTGTAGAAAAAAGTAGTTGGGCTTAAACATTTAAGCTCTAAGGCGTCGCACCCTATGGGATGGGACTCCTCGGAGTTGATCCGAGGACCATTGAGGCTCTATCCCGGTTTTATCCTTTTTCTTTTGGTGAGGTTTTGGATCTGCCGAGGACTTAGTTATCCTCGGCTGCACCACAAAAATGTTTGGTGCTCTGCATTGTAGAGCTTGGGCCATAGTTCTCCTCGGCTCGGGCCTTTGGACTCTCTAAGGACAAATGGGCTTGGTCCGTGAATTATTGGGCCCCACAAATATAATATAGGGTATTTTAAAAAGTAAGTATGTAAAATAGAAAAAATTAGGTTTTTAAGATGTGAATGCTCTTAAGTTTAAAAAAAAAAATAAAAAATGAAACATTAGAATTATAACAAGAAAAATAAGTTGGATTTATAGCTTAATTACGGATTTGGATTGGTGCAATAGTTAGGGTAATTGTATTGTACAATTACCATTCCACGTGAGATATAAAAGTTGATTGTGTAATTTTTTTTACTTTGTATTTTTTACTTTTTTACCTTATCAATTTTTACATTTCACTTTCTCAAAAAAAAAAAAAAATTCACATAGGGATGATAATTGCGTAGCTGTTTCACTGGATCACAACCCCTTATTTAAATACCAACTTTTATTTAATACAACAATAAAAAAGTGCAGAAGAAAAATAAGATTATTATTTCAACAGTTAATGTCTTTGTGGATGGACTATTTTTATTTGTTTATGTAGTTTTAAAAAATAATAAATAAAATTGTAGTTATATATATAAAAAAAAAAAAAAAAAGGAATTTTTTTTTTAAATGTACATAATCTAACAATGAAAGTAAGTTTAATTTTAAAATTATCCAAACACATGCTTAATGATATAGTATGGATAGAAATTAAGGAAAAAGGAAAATAAGAGATCTGAATTTTAATCCCCGCCTACACCAAAAACTGATTAGTGTCTTGACCTAATAATAAAGAGCTATCATTAGGAGCAGACGCTATAGATTGAAAACCTTAAAAAAGAAAAAGAAAAAAGGAAAATATTTGGATCATCAAATATTGTATTTGGCAAGTCATATAAAACAAATATTTGTCATTCATAAAAAAAGATGGAACGAAAAAATATGAAGGAAAACTATTGGGAATCTAAAATAAAAAGGAAAACATGGACGAGAGCCATTTTCTATTTCTATTTCTATTTCTATTTCTCTATGCTCTATACGATTGTGTCAAAACACACATACACACATATACAACTTAAAGCTACCAAAAATAGTTATGACCAACTATATATAATATATTGCTATCTTTGTATTTAATTAGTTTAGCACCTAGAACACAAGGTATCCTTCAAAATTTTTCTATAACAAATAGAAATTGCATACAAGGCTTCAGCAATAAGATGCTGGAGTTTTAATAAATTTTTAATTGCTTTAGATAAAATGTGAATAGTATACGTTTGGTGGCTGAAGATTAAAGAAGCAAGCAAAGACGAACACCGTACCGTGGCTATTTTACGCGTTTAAATGTGAAATGATAAAAGTTGATCATTTGAATTTTTTCGCTAGATTACTTGAATTTTCTTAAGATAACACGCTAATAAATCATGTTGGGAGAGTTGTATTTTTTAAGACACACACACAAAATAAAATAAAATAAAATATACTATAAAAATCCCTTTGTAACATATATATAGTTAATATGCTTGGAATATTCCTCGCATGGTGGTTTATACTCTGATTTAAATTACCAGTGTACAATATAAAAAATTCAGGTAATTGTCGGTCCACAAGCAAATTTTTTAATTAACTTCTTTAGTTTATTAGATCACTAACCGTTACAGTAAAGCCCCACAATTAATTATTCTTACTTTTACTGTTATTTTTTTATAATAAATTTAAAATTAAATATGAGGGTATATATATATATATATATATATATATAGTCATGGTATTGGCATGAGCCAAAAACGACAATGCTAAAAACAGGCCTTTTTTTTTTTCTATTAAAAAAAAGAACCGACATTTTTTTTTTAAAAGGGCCGGCTTAATGGTTATATTACTTTTATTATTATTTTTCTTTTTTTGAGGAACTGGTAAACAGTTATTAGTTATTATTATTAGTTAATTATAAAAGGAATAATCTAGCCTATGAGTTACGCTTGAGGTATTATATATTATTATTATTATTTTTGTTTTGGTAAGAGAAATAATGGGACAAACGAGGATAACGTTAAAATTTTTATTCGTTGAAGTATGTGTGTAAAACAACCAATGGTTAATTGACGTTTCTTAAATAAAAAAGAAAAGAAAAAAGAAAAAGGGTTTAATTGACCGATACAAAAATGACAGCCAATCTCCAATGATATCAATGAATGGAAAACACAAAGGTGGGGAACGTGGAATTTCTTTTCGCAAGACAAAGTATAAACAGAGTAGCTCACCTACTCATATCTTTAATTATGATTTTCTTGTCATGCTTTTTCATTAATATTGAAGTAGATATTCTATTACAAACTTTTTTTTTTTTTTTTTGGCAAAAACAATAAACTGGCGTTCATTTGAATAACGCGTTTTATAGCGTTAAGTACTGTTCATGCGTTTTAAGCGTGAAACTCACGAAATTGATGTAAACAAATGAAGAAAAATGTAGACCCACGATACAGTGTGAATAGTATTTTATCATTTAAAAAATATTTTACTACAATATTTTTAGTAATAAATTTTTAATTTCTAATAAGATAAACGTGATATTCGAACGGACCTTCACTCCACATACTTTTCGTAAAAACTACCATCGGTAGCTTTAGAATATAGGTCAGTGAGTGTTTTGAGCACCGGGCCCATATTTTTATATGTTTTGTACACCGATGCACGTGATAAAAGTCACGTTTTAAGACCTTGCTTGGTATAGTAATTTTACGATATATTTTTTATTTTTAAATAATATTATATGTATTTTTATATATTTTTTTAATCACGCGTATTTTTAAAAAATATAAACAATGTTACTAAAACAACATTATCAAATAATCTCTAAACTATTGTCTACACTTTTTTGTTTTCAAAAAATGTAATAAACAAAGCGAAATCTTCTCTCCACAAGGGACTAGCCCATAGCATTTCAAACCCAAGATTCTCAAAATTTAAATGGTAGAGGAGTGTCACGATGAGCTTTATGGTATGCCATGATTAGCTTTATGGTAAGTAAGAAAGTACATAAAAAATACCAGCTTGCATTTATGCCCATGCCACTGTAATGTTACCAACGTACTTAATAATGTTTTGTACAGCCTTAGAATAATGAACGTGTGAAACATGTTACAGAGAGTCAGATCGAAAAATAAAAGTTGCTTTACTTTTTTGCGTACCTTCTGCAGATGGCACATGGTAAGTTGTCAGGTGTCTTTATCACACTGGAGGCATTAATGATAGTGAGATACATTGTCGATGATAATTATATTAAATGGATAGAGTTCATGAAACATTTATTATCTCTTTACCGTTCACAAGGGGCACTAGAACATTGGATATGTATTTTAGAATTACACGAACAAGACATGATTCGATCGATGTGATCAAGTGGCAAATCTTTTTTCCTTGGCCGGGTTGGCCATTTATGCTTGGTTCTTTATTTTTTTGGAATAAGATTATCAGACTATAAAATCTATGTACCTCTACAAGAAAGAGGACAAAGATAGCATGCGGTATTAGGTTACTTGAGTGGGTTATACTGTACATCACTATGAGGATTATATTATAGTATGGTAATGGAACAGTTAATTATTTGTATATCCCTAACAAAGGACGAAGTATTGTATGGTTGAAAGTTTCATTATTGTCCTACAATATGTATTTTAAATCATCTGCAAATTTTCTATTGAGTTCCCATGAGATTAAGTGATTGACAGCTTCGGCCATTTGGCTCTCACAACACAGAGAGCATTGGTTTTTATTTTTTATTTTAGCATATGGGAATTAGACAAATGTGTACAAAAAAGAGCATATGATGACGATTAGTTAGACAACGAAATAATGACAAAGAAAATTAGGCCATTTGATTTGACAACCTGGTCACCTAGTAGCAAAGAGAGAGAGAGAGAGTTTGAATTGCACAACAAAGATTAATTAGTGGGTCACTTGACAGCTTGTTAGTAATATTAATTTCATATATAGTTTTGATCAAAATTGAAATAGTCATAATTGAAGCATATAAGAACCATAGAAAGGAGTTCATAAAAAAAGAAAAAAAAAAAAAAAGAACTATAAAAAGGAAATAAGGACATGTGCTTTCCAAGGAAGAGTTTTTAATCAATATTTTAAGCTGTCTTCATGTCCAGTACATGGAAATTTTGTGCGCATGCTAACTACAATATCATATTACCACCATTTTTTTGAGTTAAAAAAAAAATAATAATAAAGTGACAATCATTTCTTTCATATATATATATATATATATAGAGAGAGAGAGAGAGAAAATACATACAATTTAATTTGTCTGGCTTAAGAAACTTACAAATGTAATGACCTATGAAGTTACCTTATAAATCAGATTTGCCTGCAATATTCTCACATTAATTCCAGTTGACACAAGTGCTCCATTAATGTAATCAAAACTATTACTCGAGCACTGTTTTTTTTTTTTTTTTTTTTAGGCTGAATAGGCACTGGACTTCTATAAGGGGGAAAAATAGATTTTGGGACACCATACTATATGGCCTGAATTTAATGAGAAATAGAACTCACAAATAATGAGAAATTTTGGAGATCAGAAGCACTTGAAGGTGGAAATCTAGTGAAGTGGTTTGAACAATTTGAAGGCAAGTCATGGGGTTTGCAAGATTTTTATAGGATGTCATAATTTTGTAGTACAAAATGTGAAGTACAAAAGATGTACTGCATCATTTACGTGACTTTCCAATAGATAATATTCGTTTGTTTCACCAAACCATAGCATTTTAAATCTTGTATTGTCTCGATCAGTTAATATCTTGCTAAATTAGTAAATTTTATCCTCATAAACAAGCAGTATACTATAGGATGTATAGAATGAATAAAAATGGTACATATATATATATATATATTAATGAAAGTATTTCATTAGTATCATTAAAATTGAACATTAAAATAAATAATAAAAATCAAAGAAAAATAGCATAAGTTCCTTTTCTAATACAAAAAACGAAAGGGAAAGAGAGTTGAAGCAAGCTTAAAGTACATAACTTTATTACAGGCCTATTACCTATCACTTCACGGTCATAAAACATTCAAAACATTTTTTTTGAAACTAACGTAAATTTATTCAAAACAGAAGGAGCCAAAATACAACAATCACCATTTAGGGCCCTATACTTTCAAGTGGGAAACATTAACAACAGCTATCAGCCTACATATCACAGAAACCTCCAAAAGGATTTGACAAAACCCACCTCCCCAACACATGAGGAGTTCTAATAGCTAGTGATCTGCCTTTAGACATTATTGTTATTGGCGTAGTCACCAAGTTAATGGTTGAGCAGTGTTTATAACACATATTTACATACACGTAAAAGACATCTAAATTCGATCACTTAAAAATTATGACTTTAAGTTACGAGTTCAATTATGTTTTTGCTAAATGTGTGTGTAATAGTGTATATGTAACATCTTTTTCCCCTAATGATTTATTCCCGTGAATTGAGCTTCTACAGAGAGATATATTACGTCCTTGGGCTTAGATGTGTTGTAAACCCATGGTTTTTGTTAGTTGGGACTTGCAGTTCAATTACTCCATGTAAACATGTACTTTTTTTTTATTAGCACCAGGTGTCCAGAGCATAGAATATTGTCATTGGATTAGACTATATTATCTATAAATAATTTATATTACATAGCACCGTGCTATGTATATCGATTTAATTTACTCTCTTTCCACATGTTTGGCACTCTTGTTAGATTCAGAGTGCCGATATTGGCAATGTAAGTGCTAATCGACACTTTTTTTTTTTTTTTAAAAAAAATTTTTATTTAAATTTGAGGAGAAATTACCATTTGATCTTTACGTTTTGGGTCACTTTCAATTTGGTTTTTACTTCTTCTTAACAATTAAATTAATTTTGTCAATGTTATTTTTAACTTGCTATCAAGTTAGTCCTTACCATCAAGTCACAATGAAAAATGTCTACGTGGCACATGACTTGCATTGTTAGCACATTTGAAGCTTATGTGGCTACTAAAGTAATAATAAAAATTTATATTTGACATTTAAAAAATGTTGCTTCAATATTGTAGACACCTCATTTTACACCCCTTACAACTCGAGCCCTCGTTCTCCAAGGACAATATCACTAAAAGGTCCATGAATGGTCAAGGGCCTAGCTAAAGAGACTCTTTAAGTTGAAGGAAGTTTTGGTGCTTTAAAAACCTTGTAAAACCCTGGCCTTATGTATGCATGAACACAACCCGCATACGTAGCTTATCGAGCTTGCGTACATAAGTGAAATCGGTAGAGTTATGTAAGGAATGTTTATGAAAAAAATGTATGCAAAGCTAATCCCACATCGCTTAGGAAGAGCTTTACAGCACTTCTTGACACTATAAATGGCATCTTAGACGTTTTTCCCAAAACACACAGAAATCACTTTAAAAATAGTGATTCAAGAGGGAATTTTTCTTTAAAACACTTCTAAACTAAAGTTTTATTGGCTGAGACTATTTATTGGTCTAAGCCCCTTAGTAAAACATTTACTGACCCTTTTTAAGTCTTTGTATTATAGATTGGCCGAGGGAAGCAGTCAAAATCAAGCTCTAGGAGCGTTTTATTTGAGGTAATTTTCTTGTCTTTCCTCTAGTTTTTATTCTGTTTTATTGTTTTAATCTACTGCTTTGTAACTTTGGTTTATTTGCTTGTTGGTTAGTAGCATTCTTGGTTAAGTTTAGATGTAATTTAGGCTGAGTGTTGTATGCTGTGTTCTAGGTTGGGTTACATACGCAAGTTCATCTTTGTGTACGCATGTGCATGTAGGTTTAACTTAGAATACCCATATTTGTCTATTTTTCAGTTTTGATGCATTTTAATTAGTTTTATTCCATGTTTTAACTTCTATGTTTGTTTAGTATCACATGCCCAGGCCTTTAATAACATGTCTTACATGTTTAGTTTGTTTTAATTATGGTTTGAATTCTTGAATGTCAACATGAACAAGCATATGAACATGAAAATGCATTTATATATGGATGTGTTGTGAAGTAGTGAGATAAGTACATTCATATGAATATCAACATGCATATATGAACATAATGAATATTGTATGAATATGATGAACTTGTTTGATGTGTGATATAAATGCTTTGATAGGATGATGAACATGTACTGATGAGATCCATGTTGCTACCATATGATGAGATGAACTGTGCTTGTTGCCATATTTTGATGTATGCTACATGATGATAAGGATGAGATGTGATATGATGTGGATATATGTGGATATATGCATAGATGTATGCTTGTGTGTTGTATGTCATAGAACTAGAGTGTGTACGGTGTGCATGTTTAGGGTAGCTTGTTAGAGGGTTCTTTCATATAATTAGTATATGGAGCAAAATGAGTAAAGGCCGGCCCACGGGCTAGGCAAAATTGTATGCCTAATATCTTCCCATTCCTGTGTACCTTAACTCCAGACCTAGAATCTAGATATATAAAGCCCTCCACAAGGGACCTAACATTTAGTTCCTAGACCTAAACCAGGCGGTGACTCCCACTAAACCCCCTATCTCTTGTCCACTCGGTTGAGGTGTATTCCCTAGAATATGCAATGTCATGTGCAGAAAAGAGGGGAACCCACGGATAAGAACATATGCCGGCAAGCATCTAAATGAATAATAATTGCTAGGTTCTAAGACTTTAGGAACTAAATGTATTAGAACTTCAATGTGTAATGTGTTGGCAAACCATAATCAAAACTTAGAGTCTAGATTTAGGCTGCTCAATGTGTGTTTATGTGTGAAGTTGGAATCGAGTGATTGCAAGATTTATTTGACTAAATCTGCAAGGCTCGATCGATCGAACCTCGTATAGATTATTTTTTCAGCAGAATTTCCAACTCAGCCAAGCCCATATGACATGTAAGATTTTATGTTTTACTTCAAGTATAAAAGGAAAAACCCTAGCTACGTTTTGGAGGTTGTTGATATGATGTCTGTTGAATCTCTTGTGAGATCTAGAGGAGTTTACCTTCATACACACTTAGAATTATTAAGTTCAAGATTGATGTTAAGGACTTAGTAATCTCTTTAGTTGCTGTTTCAAGAGCTTAAAGAAAAACACAAATAGGAGTACTTGTGGTTGCAATGGATTAAGGAAAGAAGTAGTCCGTGGACTCGAAGCTGTCACGTGATCGTGGTAGTAAGTTTTCTACTTAAGGTAGCAATAGGGTGTTAGTGATCTAAGTCTTATTGTACAAACTTCAATTCTTTCATAGTGGATCTGTTTTACCTTGAGGATAGCTAGGTTAAATCCACCGTAGGTGTTTTACCAGTTTGGTTTCCCTGGATTATCATATCGTTGTGTTATTTACTTTTCTACATTATTTACATGATATGATTTGAATGTGTTAACCTAGATTTGAATAATTTATCTAAGTAATCACTTGGCTAAATAACTAGGTTAAACTTCTTGTATTTTAAGGGGTCTAAAAACGTAAAATAATAATGATAATATCTTAATTTTGAAGGAAAAATCATAATTAAAAAAAAAAAAAACATTAATCTTAGTCCCAAGAAGATCAACAACAGCAATACCACCAACAAAACCCACAATCTCATTCTAAATCCCCCCCAATCTCTAGTTATGTGCTTGTTAAAGACTTCTCTTGCTTCTTGTTTTTCGCATTCTTTGTGTGTTCTTCCAATGTTCTTTTTTTTTTTTTTTCAAAGATTTATGGTGAAAGTTCTTTGGGGTTTTAAAGCTTGAATCTGATGAATTTTTGATGGATCAAAGTCTTGGAAGTTTCTAGAGGTTTTGAAACTTGATTTGAATAAAACTTTGAAACTTGGAATGATGATTTGGATGAATGTTCATCATATTTGTAGATTTGTGGTGGAAGTATTTTGGGACTTTAGAGGCTTGAATCTGTAGAGTTTCACTATTTTGTAGTATCTTGGAGTTTCCAAAGGCTTTAAGCTTGATTCAAGTGAACTTTGAGATCTTAAAAAATTATTTGAATGATTTCTCTTTAAATGCTCTTCGTATTCAAATGTTGAAGTTCTTGGAGATTTTGGAGTTTGATTCCAGCAAAGTTTCGAGACTTCTGAATATGTTTCCACGTGACTCAAGAAAACCTCTATTTATAGGAGTCTTGGGGTGGTGTGATGACACATGATTAACTCTAACTGTTGACACACATCATAATTTAAATGGATGGACTTTTATGTCCTGTTCTCTAAGGAACATATGACATTATTTGATTAGTAAAAGTGTCTTTATTTAAAATAATACATGACAATATTTAATTAAACTACTCATATCATTTTCAATTAAATATCAACACATGTCGAAGTGTGATTGGCTTTTAGATATTGTTTATAATTTCTATTAAATGACACTTGGACTATTTCCATTGGTCTTTGAATAGTGACAATGAAACCCACTAAGCACCATGTGGCATCTTGTAATTGGCCGCTTTGAATGTATTACGTGGACTTGATGGTAAAACATTGTAATATGTGATTGGTCAAAAAAATTTCCTTTCTACAAAGTAATTCCTTATTTTTCTAGGCTAAAAATGCAAATTTTGACATTTTAGTATCCATATTGGTATTTTGACACTAATATCGAAGTTAGACAAAATATGTTATCGAAATTTTATATTAATATAAGTAAATATATCAAGAAGATAGATTTTGGTACAATTGTACAAGGTTTCCCAATATTTTTCTAGAAGTACTGTTCAAACCATCTTAAATGCATGTTGGAAAAACATGGTTTGTATCGCATACAAAACATAAGCAGCAGAAACTTAATGGATTTACTTCATTCGCAATTGACAACATATAGTCTGTAAATTTCAAAATTTAAGAATAAGAGAGCATGTCTTGGTACAATGAAATTCAAAAACAAAGATTAGAAGTACTTGGGAACATTTTTAATCTTTACTCCAATTCCACTTATGCCCAAGAAGTGTGGTCTCTCAATCAGTTTATATATATGTGTTCAAGGGAGAATAAAAGAGTGGCTTACACTCACATACACACCATTTCATTCTAATAATAAAATTTTGTGTGTTCCTCTCTTTAAATATAATTGATTATCTAATTAGGTTAGCCTTTTGAGTTATTCTAATTGAGTTTTAGTATGTGGCTTGGAGTGGGACCAAAAGGGACAACTAAGACACTAGTTCTAATGGGTTTTAGGTCTTTCTACCAACTCTTGATAAACTCAAAATTACTATTAATTATATTTAATACCACTATATAAATTTAAATGCACTCTATGCCTTATTAATAAATTATATCCAGGATTTTATCATACATTCAACTCATTCATTAAAATATTTGTAGTAATACAAAGTCATAAATGTTAACTGCCGCTTTGCAGATTACTACATTTTAATCCTCGAGTACTCAGTTTAATCCTTTAAGTTATTTATCATATATTTATGAAATCCAATTTCATAAATTTATACTTTAGTAACTCCTTACTAAAATGGTTAGGCCTAACACTCTGAATAACCAAATCCATTAAACTTATCTTATTGGAATATTTTATATCTCTGTTAAAAAATTATGAATTTCATCTTAAGAATATATGTTCCTTCAACACTAAATGTGGTTGTCCAACATACTGATATTTTGATCGTGACTTTAGATCTCATTCATGATATATTAAAGCAACCTACACTTCATAATCAGGTTCATTATTCTCTCAGGATTAAGAGTTGATGTAAATAGAAGTCATGAGATTTATTATTCATTTGATAGTCGTTAGTAGAATAATAATTCTCACAGCAGTCCAGTTCAATATGTCTTAACACTTAAAACATATCAACATATCAACTAGAAGTCTCCACTTCCATGATCAAGACAAATCATCTTAGTTAATATATTATAATCTTTGCAGATGAAATGTCAAATTTCATCATCGATTACGAACTAAAATTCTGAATTTACAAAGAACTTGTGATTTATATTTTATGTGACTAAATCACATAAATCTCATACTATGCATCTTATGAACAATATGATAATGTTCAAATATTCATACTACCATTATTTTAGATAATAACAAAACAAATTTATTAATCACAACATAATGTCATATATAACATCATACAATAGGATTTAAATGACACATCCTAACATTGCATAATTTTACTTACTATAATTCTTGAAAGACCTCATTGAAATCAGGTTCTACTGTTTAAGTCCTGACATTAAAACAGTAAATTTTCTCGCATTAGGAACAAGTAGGCAAATTAGCCGGGGGTGGCCGAATGCTTGTTGCGCTGGTGGTCCCATTCTTCACTATGATGACAGTGTCCATACCCCAGCTTGCATGCCTTTCCAAATGACAATGCATATACCATACACCTGAAGAATATTATAAATGTCAGTAACAAGAGAAAATTTAGGGACACGGGTTTTGTGCCACAATAAAGCTATCACAATTCTAAAGTGATTGATTGTGATTAATGGATAAAAAAATGAGTAAATTTACGTGGATGCAATTATCTAATTACTCACAGTCAACCACTTTATCATGTTGTGGAAAAAATTTTCAAAAATGATATGGTCATAAGCGCATTGATGTATTATCATCATATGCATATACATTTATCATTCATCGTGACTAATATGAGAGAGAGAGAGAGAGAGAGAGTACCGGGATTATTAGCAACAAATCTAATAGTAGCCCATCCACTCTTAGGAACTCCAAAGGTATTGACTTCTGGTGGATCAATCAAGTTATAAGTCTTGGGGGAAGTGGTTTTGTTGAAATTCCCATAACCTGTCCCAAGCAAATAGAAGCTAAAACCATGCAAATGCATAGGATGATTCTCTGGATTCCCAATACTAGTTCCTTGGAACACTATCTCCACCCTTTTACCATACTCTATGATCTTTGCCTTTGTTCCTGTGCTTGGGAGTAGTAAGTTATCGTTTGAATCTCCCGTGAAGTTAAAAAGAAAAGGTGGCCTATTTGGGAAATTACTTTCATAAACGTTGGACAGATTCCTGTAAAATGATTTTGAAGATACAATAAAATTGGAGCAATATTTGAACATTTTTCATAACTGTTTACATAATTACTTTCACCATTGACACATTTTTTTATTTTATTTTTATTTATTTTTATATATTATGTATCAATCACATTAGACAATATTAATAATTGTGAATTTTTCTTTAAAAGAATATTATATGCCTAAATTTTTTGTAAACATTGTTTCTAGTTATAAGCACAACCACCAAATTAAGGGGAAAACTTATGTACATTATATTAAGTTCTTCAATTAAATTCAAATCTCTAGTTGCATTGATCATTAAAAACAAACAATGTAATCATTTCCAAAGACAATTCATTTTAAAAATCTAATATACAGATACTACACCTAAGATATATACTGTCTTTTAAGTTTTACGCACAAATTAATACTAACAACATAAGTATGGCAGTACTAACCTGTAGTATGCTTGTAGTATATCAATTTTTGGGGTCGAAAAGCTTATGTTGTTTAAGCTAGCTGCTAAAATGGAATTATTTGGACCCCCACACACAGCTTTATCACAAGTTAACTGATTTACAGAAACTGTGATAAATATCCGTTCATCAACTCCAGTTGGGACACTAATTGGGTGATCTTTGCTCGCCAAAGCTCTTAAGCGAGTTGTGAAGTTGTCAGCAGCAGACTTGGAAGTAATTTTAGGAAGGGTTGGAAAGGAAGGAGAGGATGGAGGAGTATAATTGCCTACGTACTGGAGAATTGCTGTAGTGGTGGAATTGTCGTATGGAGCATTAGAGTCAAAGAAAGGACGAGCAGCTATGTAATAATGGCTTGGAGACTGGTTTGCTGTGACCAAAATGTCCATTGTTTGTCCTGGAGATATCATGACGTAGCTAGTGTTTATGGGTTTTAAGTATGAAGCATCTTGTGCAACAACTGTGAGCTTGTGATGTGCAATGGCGAAGAACATTTCTTCATTCATGCCGGCGTGGATGAGGCGGAGAAGATAGGTCTTTCCTTGAATAACTCGTAGACGATATGTTGTTGCTGAAGCATGAAAATATGATCAATTAATTGTAGTTTAATTAAAGAAGGGGTTAAGATGGAGTTATAACCGATATAACTTTAAGTAATGTTAGACAACATAATAACTTTTTATTGGAATAAAATTTTGAAAATCCGACCTTGACATTATATATTCCCATCCCAATATTCTTAACACATTGCATATCAAATTTCATATAAATCAAATTTTATTGACTATTTGATTAAGGAAACTATCTTTTACACTTAATTTTAAAATATAAAAATCTTAATATTAAAATATTTGATATATGACATAGTTTGTGATTTCCATTTCTTTAAAATTTTAGCAAATATGTAAGGTATAAGAAAAAAAAATGTAATTCAACAATAGCTTTGTCAAAATTGATATCCAATAAAATATTTTGAATAATGTAATTTGAACACAACTCTTAAAACCATATCCAACGTTTTCCAACTATCAGTGGTAAGTATTGTTTTTGCTTTCCCCCCAAATAAGGGAAGAAAAATCATTTACAAGAGCATTTTTTTTTATAAGAGAAATTATTGTTGCTAACACCCGGATGTAAAGTATTTCACACAATGTTTACACTTTCATGCTAGTAAACCATATTTTATACATTTTTTTGTTTTTTGAGTATGGACATGGAGCGAGTGTGCGATTGGCCCCTACTTCTTCTTTTTCTTTTTTAATCTCAGTTTCTTTTGCAAATTATCTAAGTTTTAGTTTTTTGTCATACATTTAATATAAAAGTTACCAAAAACTAAATACACTATGCAAATAACTACCGCAAATAAGTTGTTCTCGAACGCACTAATGTGGATACAATTGGATGCGAAAAAATCAAAGCTCTTTTATAAAACAATTTTTATTTTTTAGAAATTTTTTTTCCCCATGATATATTTGGAAAGAAATTCATACCAATAGAGCAATTGTTTGGATATCCTGGTTGGCCATTAAGAGTGAAGGCATCTGATACATTTGGATCAGCACCGGTTGCTGTAGCTTCATCGATTATTTCCTTCACATCTCCCTTATACCATTCCGCTGCAATGTATAAAAAGGAAGATTTAGATGTATAAGTACAAACTTAGCATACATTTAATTTCCAGTTAATCTTTTGCAATCCTCCCAGTTATATGGTATATATATGCCATTATATCCTCTCTGAAAATAAGTTATGGCCACTAGCCATTACTAAATTATACCCAATATAATTACTTCTTCAGCATAGGGCTTTGGAAATGGATAAGAGGTTCCATTTTTAGGAGAGATAACAATTGCGCCATGAACTGTTGCACGCGACCAGTCACTATGGGCATGCCACCAAAGCGTTCCTTCTTCATTAGAAAATACAACCTCATAAGTGAATTTTTTTCCTGGTTTAATTGGACACTGGGTAATATTTTCAGGACCATCTGACCATGGATTTCTTGGTTGCTTAACTCCGTGCCTGTTTTAAAAATAAAAAAGAAGTGTTCATCAGCTTTATAAGTTTTATTCCATATAATTGTATCATTCAATAAATTCTTTAAAGATTAACGGATAAAGCAGTAGGATCTCAAGTGTTAGTTACTATAGTTTCAATTTTTATCACTCATCACTCAATTTTTATCACTCATTATTTACTTTTCATAGGTCCCACACCTGACTTACTTGTTTGGTTAAATTTTTTTTTTTTTTTTTTAATTTTCATAACTCAAATCTCAAAAAATTGAGTTAGGTGTGGTTTGGATAGGAATTATTGCGTCTGCGTTTTGTGTTCTGCGTTTTTCTCTTTTTTTTAAAAAAATTTCCTCATGAGTTTCAGCTTTGTTAGGAGACAAGAATTACTGTTTACTCACTATTTATCACTATTTACACACTTAAAATTATTAAAAATGGGTCTTACGATATTATTCACACATTTAAAAATTATTTTATTACAATATTTTCAATTTTAACAAAAATAAATTGTATCCGAGGGAACTCTTAGAACAATGAAAATTGAAAACAAGTTTAAGTTGTTTTTAAGTGATGAGAAATGTGCTACGGTGGTATCATTGTAATTCTTTGCATCTATGTGGGACCGCTTCAATGTCTAGTCTCAATCACACTCCACCCAACAACTCTCTTTCTTTATTTCTTTTATTTATTTTATCTTTCTTTCTCTTTCTTCAATGCCTGGGTCTTTTTTTCTTACTTACACACGGGTTCCTAAGACCAGTGGGCTCCACAGTTTTGAGATAAGGTTGCCTTTTTATCTAAAAACTTAAGCCAAGTTTTGATGCCAGCTACAATGGGATCTGACTGGAGCATCACAGTTGAATTAAAAATTTAGTTATTTATCTTCATTAAAAATTATTTTATCTATTTTAATTATATATATTGTAGTAGTGAATTTATTTTAACTTTTAATATAATAAAATAATGTAAATATCACAATAAAATAATATATTTATTATAATAAAATAATTTATTTTATTATAATAAAATAATATATTTACTACATACAACCATCACAATAACCACACACATAACCACAACCACACACATAACCACAACCACAACCACCACCACCACAACGACTAAGAAAAAAAAAATCAACCAAGCCTACACCCACCAGACCCACCAGGCAACACTCACACCTACCACTACGAAACCCACCCAAGCCACCATCACGAACACACCGATCTACTCACAAACCCACCCACAGTCCAATCATCCACCGACGCTGATCTACCCACACAACCATAACCACCGACGCTGATCTACTCTATTCCTCACTAGGTAATATATCCACTGATGCCGAAGAACCTAGCCACCCATTGACGTCGATTTACCCACACAACCACAACCACCACCACACCACAACCCACAGTAGGAAAAAAAAAATGGCAACCAAGTAAAGGCCCAATGGGTTGGCGGCGTGGATCGGTAGCGTGGTTCTGCAGCATGCCGGTGGCATGGGTCCGCAGCGTGGGGGTGGGCTGGTAGCGGTGAAGCAGATCAGCGAAGTAGAGAGTAGATGAGGGAGAGAAAAAAAATGAGGAGGAAAATGGATGAAAGAAGAGAAGCCAGAGAGAGGAAAAGAAAGAAAGAGAAAATATTTTTTAAACAAAAGAGGAGAGAGAAATTTAATAAAATATATATATATATATATATATTTATATATATTTTTTAGCTCTCAGCCACTGTAGCAATGAAGGTAAAAAAAAATAGATATAGCTCCATTACTGGATGATGGTTTTTTGTGTTTTGGTAGAACTAAATTAGCTATATAGCCATTCAGCTCCACTACTGTGAGTGCTTTTAATAGAAAATTGAGAATTAGAATATGAGATATGAGATAGAGGATTGAGTGATGAGAATTGAGATATAAGTGAATAGTGAACCAAATTAGGCCTTAGACTCTAGCCCAATTTCATTTTGGACATCATGCATGAGGTTATTCACTATTTTTTATACGTTTAAATTTTTATAAAATGAATGTATTTTAACTTTTTGTTTACCTTTAAAATGTTATTTTTTAAAATCACATTTTCCCAGCTCACTATTTTTAATACTTTTTTTCTTTTTAGGGTAAAATATAGTTTACAACCAAAGATTTGGTCTAATGCCAGCTAGATTTAAATTTTTTTAAAAACTAACTAACTTGGTTCCTAAACCTTTAGGTTTGTTACTCATTTTTCTCCTTTTTTTTACAGTAGTTATGGAATAAGTTGGTCAATTTTGTAAAGTTTTAAACTTAATTGGCATTAGCCTAAGCTTCAACGGTGTTAATTATATTTTACCATTGTTTAAATATAGTTTTTAAACTTTAAAGTTACAAACAATACCGAATTATATTAATCTAAACTCTAAAACTAATTAAAACCTTTTGATTTATTGGACAAAGCAACCCATGAAATTAGGGCAAAGATCCTGTGTACCAGATCCATTAGAGTTATGATATTTGTCCACTTTTAGCCACCATCTTGAAATTATGCATATGGTAAAATGTAAACTAAAAGTTCTAATAAAGAGATGATATTATGCGACATCATGCTTATAACACGCAGAGGTAAATAAGACATACTGTGAGTGAATTGACACAGTAGTCAACCATGAGAGAGAGAGAGAGAGATTGATCATTTACCAGTGAATAGTCACGCCATACTTTCCGTTATTTTGAACAGTGACAAATGCTGTGTCACCTTTTTGAACACGAAGGACTGGCCCTGGGAATTGACCATCTACAGTCAGCATGCTCTTGGTGCTACATAGCCTGGTAAAATTCGTCTCCTTCAGCTGCAACCAGAAATGGACATTGATATGAGAAACACAAACTTTCAAATTTGAACATATATATATATATATATATATATTGAGTAACTTAAACAACATATTTCAACATAAATGAAACTAGTGTGCTTCTCTTTCCCTTTACACTGGTCACCGCATGTTTTTCAAAAGCATCTGCTTTTATGATAGAAGGGAAAATTGGATCTTGTCTAAGATATGTTTGGATAAGTTTCTTTTTTTATGCGTACCATAGTAGGTGGTAAGTGACACTTACTACGTAGGTGTAATTATGGACTACTGAGGCCGTGCAAAGCGGCAGTCCATCCAGATACAAGAACCCCAGAAAAGCTAAGATCAATAATACCTTCTTCACTCCCATTTGTGCAAGCTACTCTTACCACACATAAAATACACTACTCTCAGTCTCACTCACAATCTCTTTTCTTTTTCGGTTTGGAGTCTTTCGACCAAGGTTTTAGGATCTATTTATAGAAGTATAAATGCACGGAAAGAAACAGATGCATGTACAAATTGATAATGCACAAGATTGTAATTTTAGTGTTTGGTACCAACACATAAAAACTGAAAATTATTGTTTAAAAATATGTATAGAAATATGTGTAGATGAAAAAGTGTGTGTAAATATGTGTAATATTATTTAAAAACTAAAAATTGTTATTAGAAAACATATACCAAATACCCTATTAATTTTGAGTAATTTTGATTTTTTTTTTCTCCCAATGTTTCAAAATTTTAATATGTTTAAGTTATGGATTCAAATTAGAACAATAACTATTTATCATATATGATTTGTTGTAAAAATATTGTAGATATAACACCTCTCATTTTGACTATACCTCTTATCTATATATATATATATATATATATATAAAATCGAAGCTTTTGAAGCTTCCACAATTTTTCATGTCAGTACAATTTTTAAATATAATATAAAAACAAATTTAAAAAAAAAAAACAATTTTCCATGTCAACACAATTTTTAAATATAAATAAAAACAAATTTAAAAAAAAAAAAAAAAAAAAAAAAAAAACATAAAACTGATGTCACGGGAAATTCAGCCACATAGTAGTAATATATAAATCTCTTAAAACCTAAACCTAAACCTAAACCTAAACGTAAGGACTAAATATTTATGCGCCTTCTCTTACATAAACCAAATACATCAGGAAAGCAAGACCTACTGGTTTATGGAGAAGTTGTATATAGGTTTTCGTTTATGGAACAGTTGTAAATATTTATACCTTTGAACTTCTCTTGCTTTCCTCATGCTTCACAGATTTGACTGGTCTTCAAGTTATAGTATACCAATTGAATAGCTTTATTTTACTAATACTTCTGTCATTCTTTGCAGTCTCATGCTTCACAGATTATTAGTTTTAAATTTCAATATGAACTGATTCCAATTTTTCCCAAGGTAAGGATGTATCGTAGGTTGACTGGTCTTCAAGTTATAGTATATTAATTGAATAGCTTTATTTTACTAATACTTTTGTCATTCTTTGCAATCTCATGCTTCACAGATTCTTGGTTTTAAATTTCAATATTATAAGCGTATGGAAGTAAATAGTCCTATACCGCAAGATTCTTGGTTTTACATCAGTTCTTTATCTCAAAGATAAGACTTTTATTTCTACCGCAAGAACTATTTAGGTATGTATCCCTTACAAGCACACATAAACTTAAATTGTCTTTTAATATATGCATGCTTTATTATTTTCCAATAGTTTTCTCGTGCATCGCACGGGTTAGCGACTAATAGTTCTAAAAATTATACTCATAAAATTGTGTTTTAAGTTTATGTGACATTTAACAAATATCTAATTACTTAAATCCAAAATACATCTAAACTTAGGGTATGGATTCAAAATTTAAAATTAAGTCACGCTTAAAAAAAAAAATTACAATTTAATATTGAAAATATAAAAAAAAATAAAAATAAAAAGAGAAAATCGGAAACACATGAACCGCGTGGGATATATATATATATATTTTTATTATTATTATTATTATTTTTTTTTTTTGTGTGGGAGAAACCGCGTGGGACTTTCCATGTGTCGGCATTTTGTCTTTCAGCCGTCCAGTAGCCTTCTCTTCCTTCTGAGTGTACGTAAGAGTTTCAGCCGAGCATTAGCCTTCTCTTCCTTCTGAGTGTACGTAAGAGGGGCCTCTACACCTGTCCGTAGCCAAGTGGATTAAAAAGAAAAAGAAAAAGAGAAAGAAAAAAGGAAGAAGGAATATCTCCTCTCCTCCAAAATATTGGTTAGTTTTATATATAACTATTTTACAAGACTAAAAAATACCAAAAGAATGTACATATTTTTAAAAATATAATCAATAAAAATTAGCATAAGTAATTTTGATATATGAAAATAATATTTTACACCTTGATTTTTATAGGTTGATTCGAGTTAGCTCTATTTTTTAGAAGTTTTAAATTAAATCTTACATTTTAAAAAAAAAATGTTTCAATTTAAACTTATATATCTATACTATCTATAAGTAGATTTTTATTTTTGAACTGGACTTTTATGTGGTTTAGAAATAATCTTAAACCTTATATTTAACAAAGAAAAAAACTTGAGGACAACCCGTAAAAATATATTTCCAACTTCACTTAAAATGTTTACAAAATATGACACTTTCTTATTAATCCATATCTTCAAAACAAACTTATCCAAAATTTTAAAAATGACTATAGACCCCCCCCCCCCCCCCAAAAAAAAAAGCCTCATTGCGTGTGATGAGGCTAGTTCATTTATAATAACATTGGAAAAAAAAAATAGAAACCATGCAGCATCGTTTATTACATATAATATCATACCAGTTGTAATCTATTTTGTGAAATCTCTATAGACATCTTTGTATTATGTGTTAAAAATTTTATTGTGAAAATATATTGCATACTGATGCTTTGTTTGGTTGGGAGGATAGGAAATATGTATTTTATTCATCATATATATTCGATAAAAACTAGAAAAGTGAACAAATGAAGTATAAATTACATTTTCATTATCCATCCAATTGTCTTTCCTCTCCAATTTCACTCCAACCAAATAATAGAAAATCACATTTTCCTTCCCCAATTTATAGTGTAAAACTCCTATTTCTTTTAAAGCGTACTTTTCAAAATTTATTCAAAAGCAAGAAAACTATATATTTTAGTGGAGTAATTTTAAGATGCACACCATTTATCACTTTTTTTTTCAATAGATAAACACAAAACAAACAAAACCCAACAAAAAAAAAAAATTCATCAAATCCGGTCAAATTGAGAGAATAAGGAAGAGAAAGAGAGGCAACTGGGTTCGATCTTGGTGTGGCGGAGGCAAGATCGTGCGGTGGAGGCAAGATCGAACTGTGGGTCGCTAGTCTTGCAGTGGTTTGCTTGATATGGGTAGAGAGAAAAAGGGTAGATCAGTGACAAATTGAGGGAGAAAGAGTGACAAATTGAGGGAAAGTGAGAACGATGGCGAGAACAGCGGCGCCGATGAGCTGTGGGTCGAGAACGAGATCGGTTTTGGGTGGATCAGTCTTGGATGGTGACAATCTAGGCGGTGCTGGGGTGCGACGATCTTGCCGGTGCTGGGATGCAACTTGCTGGTGCGTGGATGTGCGATCGGAGCTCTCGTCAGTGCTTGGAAGTGGTGATTGAAGCTCTCGCCAGTTTTGCTGTTTCTCTCTCTCTTCTATTTTCCTAGGATGGAAATCAATTGTAGGGAAAATGAAAGCGTAAAATATTTTACAGGGTTTTGGGGCATGATTTACAATCAACGGAAATCATTTTCCGTTTGACTGAATTTTCTGGGACAATCCCAATACGATTAGTGGTGTAAAATATTTTCCAGAAACTATTTACTACTGAAATAAACGCAGCCTAAGTGATTGACAGCTTCGGCCATTTGGCTCTCTCAACACAGAGAGCATTGGTTTTTATTTATTTTTATTTTTTATTTTAGCATATGGGAATTAGACAAATGTGTGGCAAAAGGAGCATATGATGACGATTACCTAGACAACGAAATAATGACAAAGAAAATTAGGCCATTTGATTTGACAGCTTGGTCACCTAGCAGCAAAGAGAGAGAAAGAGAGTTTTGAATTGCACAACAAAGATTAATTAGTGGGTCACTTGACAGCTTGTTAGTAATATTAATTTCATATATAGTTTTGATCAAAATTGAAAGTCATAATTGAAGCATATAAGAACTATAGAAAGGAAAAAAGGACATGTGCTTTCCAAGGAAAAGTTTTTAATCAATATTTTAAACTGTCTTCATGTCCAGTACATGGAAATTTTATGTGCATGCTAACTACAATATCATATTACCATCATTTTTTTGAGTTAAAAAAAAAAAAAATGACAATCATTTCTTTCATATATAGAGAAAATACATACGATTTAATTTGTCGGGCTCAAGAAACTTACAAATGTAATGACCTATGAAGTTACCTTATAAATCAGATTTGCCTGCAATATTCTCACATTGATTCCAGTTGACACAAGTGCTCCATTAATGTAAGCAAAACTATTACTCGAGCATTGTTTTTTTTTTTTTTTCTCTTTTTCTTTTCTTTTCTAGGCTGAATAGGCACTGGACTTCTATAAGGGGGAAAAATAGAATTTGGGACACCATACTATATGGCATGAATTTGATGAGAAATAGAACTCACAAATAATGAGAAATTTTGTAGATCAGAAGCACTTGAAGGTGGAAATCTAGTGAAGTGGTTTGAACAATTTGAAGGCAGGTCATGGGGCTTGCAAGATTTTTATAGGATGTCATAATTTTGTAGTACTAAATGCGAAGTACAAAAGATGTACTGCATCATTTACGGGACTTTCCAATAGTTAATATTCCTTTGTTTCACCAAACCATAGCATTTTAAATCTTGTATTGTCTCAGTTAATACCTTGCTAAATTAGTAAATTTTATCCTCATAAACTGGCAGTATACTATAAGATGTATAGAATGAATAAAAATGGCACGTGTATATATATATATATATATATATATACTAGTCACTAACCCGTGCGATGCACGAGAAACTATTAAAAAATAAATTTAATCCGTCTTTTTGTTCTATTAAGTATTAAATTTAATATAATCTTTCTTTTATTTTTTTAAATAAGAGTTTAGGTCTAATGATAAAAAGCAATCATCGTGTAACAGAAGTAATAGATTAACTTTTTATTGAAACTAAAAAAAAAAAAAAAGGGTATAACATCATTTTGAATAATAAATCTATAGTTTTATAACATCTTAAACTTTTTTTTTTTCCCTTAATGGCATAATGTGTTAGGATCACAAAAGAGTATGTGTAAAATCTAACTCGTGCTATGCACGGGAATGCTAGCAATTTTTTTAATTAAAAATAAATAAAAATTAAGATGAACCTTCAAATGATGTGACATTAGAATTGTAACAGCCATCAAATAATAACAAAATATACATTTTTCTAGATTAAAAAAATAACACAAATAGCTCAGCCATTTGCTTGTGTGACACTGTTGTACCACTCCCAAATGACACATACACCACAGAATCATTTGGTTGCTTGTTTAGCCAATCAAACAGCAAGCCATTCTTGGACGAGTTACCTAATTGTGTTACTATTAGACAAATTGGGTACACTGGTCTTTTTAATACATAACCAAATAGTTTATCATCTGTCAAAGCCGCAATTGTTTTAGGCTGAAGCTCCTCCCAACTGTTTTTTATTTGCACATATTGGGCAAATGTCCCAATACATGTCTTTTTGCTACGACTTTTTTTTTATTTTTCAATTTCATTTATTTCATGTCTTCCACTAAATATACATGTATTCATTATATTTAAAAAAACCTTGAAGTAAAGCTGTATCCTCAAATAACTAAATATAAGAATTTAATTCCTCTCTGTTTAAATTTAAAACCAAATTATGCATAAAAGCAAAAAAATTCTCCTTTGTTCCAATACGTCTTTAGCACCAAAATCACAAATCCATTAAAACCAAATTGTGTATAGAAAATCTTAGAGACTGAAAGACAACTTTAAAGTGTTTTTTTTGTATCTTCTTCCTTTGTTGCTTTGTAGCAGTCCTTGAATTTGCAATTTTGTTTTCCTTGAATACAGATGTTGGTGTGAGTTGCACATTGCTTTGAACATCAAGTTTTTGAAATTTTGTACAATCACCATCTTCTTCAGTTGATAAGTTGTTGCTACATTCATTTGAAATATCACCGATGTAAGTCTGGCAATAAAACAGGTTGAGGAATGTATTACAACATATACCATGCATCAATTTTCACAATTCGGCTTGCATTGCTGCTTTAAGCAGTATTCTAGAGACTGTAAATAAATTAAAAATGTGAATCCAAAACAAAGCACTTACTGATCTTTGAATTTAGTAGTCTCAGGAATGTCCAAATCAATATAAACTCTTGTTCCACTTGTTGACGATAAGTTATACTCTCCTGCAATGCACATGATTCATTAGAAAAAAAAAGTACAATTATCTATATATAAACTTATATTTGTGGTAAAAAGGCCATTCCATTCAGGCCCATTATTTATACACTATTGAATATTGAAGTTTCAATGGAATCATCACAGTAACAGAGAGAGGTCTACATCAGAGGGCATAGTATCTTGTAGACATGTACAATATAGAGGTAAATAATCCAACTTTGCTGTGCTAGATATAGATGGTAAAGATAATGACATTTGAGTAAAGGAAAGGGAAGGAATGGGGTCTCTCAAAGCAAGGAAAAAAAGCAATAAAGTAATTGGGAAGAAAAATCAAAATGCCTCAGAATTTGAAATGACATCCCACCCATCTACAGTAGGTTATTCCAGCTTCTTAGTGAGTCTATCCCTCACTTGAAGGTCAACTATCTCTACAAAACCTAATGAATATATCAAAAATTCTAACCTTGACACTCATTGACACATCCCTTAACACACAAGCAACATAACTGATAGTAAAGAATTATTTTTTCAGTTCTTATCAGGCTTGCTTGGGCTTATTAGTTTCTTGTCTAAACAATGCAGGTAACAGGAAAGCTCTTTTATTAACCCCCAAAAGAAGCATATTTACTATCAGATAGCTCTATAGGATGGATGGTTCAACTTTGAAGTTTCCACAGTTTCACCTTAATAAAAAAGTTGGAAGTTTTGAAAACTTAAGTAAAAAAAAAAAATCAAAGTTTCAAAGGTAACTCAAGTTTAAAAAGTGGTTAAGAGAGTCTGCAGATTGTAAGTTTGATACATAGTTTTGAAAAATGCCTATATGGTTAAGATCGTATTGAATATTTATCAGCTGTTTTAATTGGCAGTTGATGTTTGCTATGAAATTTTTTAGATCGTGGTTTTGACTCCTTTTTTATAAGACAAATTTTACACATTCAGATGATGTTGTATATATCTGCCATGTAATTTGAGGGTAGATTAACATCTTTTAGTATCCCGGCTTGCTAGGTAGTGCTGCTTTTATTTTTCTTCCCTTTTAAATTAGATAATGTTTCCAATATATTTCAATTGTCCCTTTTCCATTATTGTCTTCAAAAAACTTCTTCACTATACACAAGTTATCAGCATTGTTGTCTACCATTCTAGAAAGCAGAAGTTTCTCTAATTTTTTTTTTTAGAAAGCAGAAGAATGGATTAGAAGGGGGGAATCTCACACTCATTGAGACATCCCTTAACACTCATTGAATATATCAAAAATTGTAAAACCAAAAAACAACAATACACAGTTTAGTTACAAACAGAATGTGATAAACCATTTAAAAACAAAAATTTGTATTTAAAGCAACGCAATAGACAATTCAAGTTAAGTGAAACAATCAAGACTAACACAGTATCTGATCTGATTTAGATAATAAGGATAGTTTTCTGAGAACTTTACATAATAATTCAGCAGAAATACTTTGTATTTCAAACAATATCTTATACAAATTAAGAAACTCCAACCAAGGCTACTAATAAATTAGCCTTTCTCAAAAAAAAAAAGGCTACTAATAATAACAAAAAATAAAGAAAAGTACAAATCTCCAACCAAATAGAAAAAGGAATTAAAATACAAAATAAGAAAATGTCAAAACCTGAGAGGAGGAGGATATGGTATATATACTCATTGATTGTCACACCATCTCAACCATCATGGGGCAGCATTGAAGTTTTTTAGGTCAAACCATGTATTTAGTAACCCTTCCTGAATTTGATATATATTAGAACCACACGCAAAGCCAAACTACGGGTTTGCAAATATCCTCATACACAACAGCTTTAAATTTCAAATTCACAAATAATAATAATAATTTCCAACCAAATTCAAAATTATAAAACTACAAAATACAATCAACTCTAGAATACAAACCAAATTCAGAATTATAAAGCAAGAAATAAAAATTTCATCAACACATTTTTAATTCCCTATTTCTCTATAATGAAGAGGGAAAAGGCTAGCATTTTAGGTAGCCAAATAATTATTCAACCAAACAGCAATTAAGCTAAGGTAAATCGGATATGCTATAAAAACCTAAATAGCAAGTAAAGTAGAACTTGAAGATAAAGCAAAACCTGTAGGATTGTTGTCAGATTTTAAGGGTTGGGAGGCTCTTCAATACTATCTCCACTACGAAACCCATTCATATCCACAATATTTTCTTACAAAACTTGTAGAATTTGATTTTCTATTAGTGTTTCCCTGACTTCAAAAAAAAAAAAAAATAGAGAGGAAAAAAGGGTTAGGAATTGAAATCCCTAAATTGACAGAAAACCTAATTGAAGACAGTAGGAAAAGAGATTAGTTATAGACTAATTGAGAAATACCCAGAGAGAATGATTTGATATGGCGGCCGGGTCGAAGATTGAAAACGTTGGCACCCATGGTTGAGCTTGGGTCTGCGTTTGAGAGAGGAGCACCCATGATCGTGCTTGGGTCAGCGTTTGAGAGAGGGTAGATAACAATCTTTTTCTTGATTTGTTGTTTCTTCATTGTTCTTTAGTCTGCTAGCAAAATAGGTTTGTTTCAGGAGTTTTATCGGGTTTGCTTTTGGGGAAGAAAGAGACTTTTTTTTAAATTAAAAAAAAAAATTATGCAAAGAGGTTTTTTAATTAGTTTATGCAGAGAAGTTCTTTAGCCTACGGCTCACTATTAGATAATTAATAATTAATATTTTATTAATTAGTTTTTTTTGATAATATAAATAAAAAATGCTGATGTGAAAAATTGTGGAGAGAGCAGAGACTTCGGTTTTATATATGTAAATATATATATATATATATATATATAGATTAATGAAAGTATTTCATTAGAATCATTAAAATTGAACATTAAAATAAACAATAAAAATAAAAGAAAAATAGCATAAGTTCCTTTTCTAATACTAAAAATGAAAGGGAAAGAGAGTTGAAGCAAACTTAAAGTACATAACTTTATTATAGGCCTATCACCTATCACTACACGGTCATAAAACATTCAAAACATTTTTTTGAAACTAATGTAAATTTATTCAAAACAGAAGGAGCCAAAATACAACAATCACCATTCAGGGCCCTATACTTTCAAGCGGGAAACATTAACAACAGCTATCAGCCTACATATCATAGAAACCTCCAAAAGGATTTGACAAAACCCACCTCCCCATCACATGAGGAGTTCTAATAGCTACTGATCTGCCTTTAGACATTATTGTTACTGGCGTAGTCACAAAGTTAATGGTTGAGCAGTATTTATTGTACATATTTACAAACACGTAAAAAGACATCTAAATTCGATCATTTGGAAATTATGACTTTAAGTTACGAGTTCAATTATTATTATTATTATTTTTTTTGTATTTATATAAATGTGTGTGTAATAGCATATGTGTAACATCTTTTTCCCCTAATGATTTATTCCTGTGAATTGAGCTTCCTCTTCATTTTTTTTTTAAAGAAGCCCGTGAATTGAGCTTCTACACTCTATAGAGAGATATATTACATCCTTGGGCTTAGACGTGTTGTAAACCCATGGTTTTTGTAAGTTGGGACTTGTAGTTTAAGTACTCCATGTAAACATGTATTTTTTTTTTTTTTTTTTATTGGCACCAGGTGTCCAGAGCAGAGAATTTTGTCATTGGATTAGACTATATTCTCAATAAATAATTTATATTACATAGCACTGTGCAAAGTATATCGATTTAATTTACTCTCTTTCCACATGTTTGGCTCTCTTGTTAGATTCAGAGTGCAGAGTGCCGATATTGGCAATCTAAGTGCCGATATTGGTAATTTGAGGAGAAATTACCATTTAATCTTTACATCTTGGGTCACTTTCAATTTGGGTTTTACTTCTTCTTAACAATTAAATTAATTTGGTCAATGTTATTTCTAACTTGCTGTCAAGTTAGTCCTTACCATCAAGTCACAACGAAAAATGTCTATGGGACACATGACTTGCACCGTTAGCACACTTGAAGATTATGTGGCTACTAAAATAATAATAAAAATTTAGATTTGATATTTTAAAAAATGTTACGTCAATATTGTAGACACCTCATTTTACATCCCTTACAGCTTGAGCCCTCGTTTTCCAAGGACAATATCACTAAAGGGTCCATGAATGGTCAAGGGCCTAGCTAAAGAAACTCTTTAAGTTGAAGGAAGTTTTGGTGATTTAAAAACCTTGTAAAACCCTAGCCTTATGTATACATGAACACAACCCGCATATGCAGCTTATCGAGCCTGCGTACATTGTTGAAATTGGCAGAGTTATGTAAGGAATGTTTATGAAAAAAATGTATGCAGAGCTAATCCCACATCGCTTGGGAAGAGCTTTACAACACTTCTTGACACTATAAATGGCATCTTAGACGTTTTTCCCAAAACACACAGAAATCATTTTAAAAATAGTAATTCAAGAGGAAGTTTTTCTTTAAAACACTTCTAAACTAAAGTTTTATTGGCTGAGACTATTTATTGGTCTAAGCCCCTTAGTAAAACATTTACCGACCCTTTTTAAGTCTCTGTTTTATAGATTGGCTAAGGGAAGCTGTCAAAATCAAGCTGTAGGAGCGTTTTATTTGAGGTAATTTTCTTGTCTTTCCTCTAGTTTTTATTCTGTTTTATTTTTTTAATTTACTGCTTTGTAAGTTAGGTTTATTTGCTTATTGGTTACAAGCATTCTTGGTTAAGTTTAGATGTAATTTAGGCTGAGTGTTGTATGCTGGGTTCTAGGTTGGGTTACGTATGCAAGTTCATCTTTATGTACGCATGCGCACACAGGCTTAACCTAAAATACCCATATTTGTCTATTTTTCAGTTTTGATGCATTTTAATTAGTTTTATTCCATGTTTTAACTTCTATGTTTGTTTAGTATCACATGCCTAGGCCTTTAACAACATGTCTTACATGCTTAGTTTTTTTTAATTATGGTTTGAATACTTGAATGTCAACATGAACATGCATATGAACATGAACATGCATTTATGTATGGATGTGTTGTGAAGCAATGAGGTAAGTACATGCATATGAATATCAACATGCATATATGAACTTAATGAATATTGTACGAATATGATGAACTTGTTTGATGTGTGATGTAAATGCTTTGATAGGATGATGAACATGTACTGATGAGATCCATGTTGCTGCCATATGATGGGCTGAAGTGTGCGTGTTGCCATATTTTGATGTATGCTACATGATGATAAGGATGAGATGTGATATGATGTGGATGTATGTGGATATATGTGTAGATGTATGCTTGGGTGTTGTATGTCATAGAACTAGAATGTGTACGCAAGTGCATGTTTAGGGTAGCTTCTTAGAGGGTTCTTTCATATAATTAGTATACGGAACAAAATGAGTAGAGGCCGGCCCACGGGCTAGGCAAGATTCTATGCCTAACACCTTCCCATTCCTGTGTACCTTAACTGCAAACCTAGAATCTAGATATATAAAGCCCTCCACATGGGGCCTAACATTTAATTCCTAGACCTAAACTAGTGGTGGCTCCGACTAAACCCCCTATCTCTTGTCCACTTGGTTGAGGTGTATTCCCTAAAATATGCAATGTCATGCGCAGAAAAAAGGGGAACCCACAAACAAGCACTTATGCTGACATGCATCTAAATGAATAATAATTGTTAGGTTCTAAGACTTTAGGAACTAAATGTATTAAAACTTTAACGTGTAATGTGTTGGCAAACCATGATCAAAACTTAGAGTCTAGATTTAGGCTGCTCAAAGTGTGTTTATGTGTGAAGTTGGAATCGAATGATTGCAGGATTTATTAGACTAAATCTGCAAGGCTCTATCGATCAAAAATTAGACTCAATCGGTAGAACCTCATATAGATTTTTTTTTTTTTTTTTCTGTAGAATTTCTAACTCAGCCCAAGCCCATATGACGTGTAAGATTTTATATTTTGCTTCAAGTATAAAAAGAAAAACCCTATCTAAGTTTTGGAGGTTATTGATATGCTGTGTGTTGAATCTCTTGTGAGATCTAGAGGTGTTTATCTTCATACACACTTAGAGTTATCAAGATCAAGATTGATGTCAAGAACTTGGTGATCTCTTCAGTTGCTATTTCAAGAGCTTAAAGAAAAACACAAATAGGAGTACTTGTGGTTGCAGTGGATCAAGGAAAGAAGTAATCTATGGACCCGAAGCTGTCATGTAGTCATGGTAGTAAGTTTTCTACTCAAGGTAGCAATAGGATGTTAGTAGTCTAAGTCTTATTATACAAACTTCATTTTTTTCATAGTGGATCTGTTTTACCTTGAGGATAGCTAGGTTCAATCCTGCCTAGGTTTTTTACCGATTTGGTTTTCCTTGGTTATCATATCGTTGTGTTATTTACTTTTCTGCATTATTTACATGATATAATTTGAATGTATTAACCTAGATCTGAATAATTTATCTAAGTAATCACTTAGCTAAATAATTAGGTTAAACTTCTTGTATTTTAAGGGGTCTAAAAACGTACAATAATAATAATGATAACATCTTAATTTTGAATGAAAAATCATAATTTAAAAAAAAAAAGAAAAAGAAAACCTCAATCACAGTCCCAAGAAGATCAATAATAGCAATACCACCAACAAAACCCAAAGTCTCATTCTTAATCCCCCCAATTTCTAGTTATGTGCTTGTTAAAGACTTCTTTTTCTTCTTGTTTTTCGCGTTCTTTGTGTGTTCTTCCAATGTTCTTTTTGTTTTTTCAAATATTTATGGTAGTGTTTACCTTCATATACACTTAGGGTTATCAAGATCAAGATTGATGTCAAGAACTTGGTGATCTCTTCAGTTGTTGTTTCAAGAGCTTAAAGAAAAACGCAAGTAGGAGTACTTGTGGTTGCAGTGGATCAAGGAAAGAAGTAGTCCATGGACCCAGAGCTGTCACGTCGTGGTGGTAGTAAGTTTTCTACTCAAGGTAGCAATAGGATGTTAGTAGTCTAAGTCTTATTGTACAAACTTCAATTCTTTCATAGTGGATCTATTTTACCTTGAGGATAGCTAGCTAAGTTCAATCCTCCCCAGATTTTTTACCGGTTTGGTTTTTCTGGATTATCGTATTGTTGTGTTATTTACTTTTCCATATAATTTACATGATATGATTTGAATGTGTTAACCTAGATTTGAATAATTTATCTAAGTAATCACTTGGCTAAATAAGTAGGTTAAACTTCTTGTATTTTAAGGGGTCTAAAAACGTACAATAATAATAATGATAATATCTTAATTTTGAAGGAAAAATCATAATTAAAAAATAAAAAAATAAAAAAAAAACCTCAATCTCAGTCCCAAGAAGATCAATAATAGCAATACCACCAACAAAACCCACAATCTCATTCTTAATCCCCCCCAATCTCTAATTATGTGCTTGTTGAAAGCTTCTTTTTCTTCTTGTTTCTCGCGTTCTTTGTGTGTTCTTCCAATGTTCTTTTTGTGTTTTCATAGATTTATGGTGGTGTTTACCTTCATATACACTTAGGGTTATCAAGATCAAGATTAATGTCAAGAACTTGGTGATCTCTTCAGTTGTTGTTTCAAGAGCTTAAAGAAAAACACAAGTAGGAGTACTTGTTGTTGCAGTGGATCAAGAAAAGAAGTAGTTCGTGGACTCGGAGCTATCACGTGGTCGTGGTAGTAAGTTTTCTACTCAAGGTAGCAATAGAATGTTAGTGGTCTAAGTCTTATTATACAAATTTCAATTCTTTTATAGTTGATCTGTTTTACCTTAAGCATAGCTAGGTTCAATCCTCCCCAGATTTTTTATTGGTTTGGTTTTCCTGGGTTATCATATCGTTGTATTATTTACTTTTCCGCATTATTTACATGATATGATTTGAATGTGTTAACTTAGATCTGAATAATTTATCTAAGTAATCACTTGACTAAATAACTAGGTTAAACTTCTTGTGTTTTAAGGGGTCTAAAAATGTACAATAATAATGATAATATCTTACTTTTGAAGGAAAAATCATAATTATTAAAAAAAAACCTCAATCTCAGTCCCAAGAAGATCAACAATAGCAATACCACCAACAAAACCCACAATCTCATTCTTAATCCCCCCAAACTCTAGTTATGTGCTTGTTAAAGATTTCTCTTTCTTCTTGTTTTTCGCGTTCTTTGTGTGTTCTTCCAATGTTATTTTTTTTTTTTTTAAAGATTTATGGTGAAAGTTCTTTGGGGTTTTAAAGCTTGAATCCGATGAATTTTTGATGGATCAAAGTCTTGGAAGTTTCTAGAGGTTTTGAAGCTTGATTTGAATAAGTTTGAAACTTGGAATGATGATTTGGATGAATGTTCATCATATTTAGATTTGTGGTGGAAGTATTTCGGGCCTTTAGAGGCTTGAATCTGTAAAGTTTCACCATTTTGTAGTATCTTGGAGTTTCCAAAGGCTTGGAGCTTGATTCAAGTGAACTTTGAGATCTTAAAAAATTATGTGAATGATTTCTCTTTAAATGCTCTTCGTATACAAATGTTGAAGTTCTTAGAGATTTTGGAGTTTGATTCCAGCAAAGTTTTGAGACTTCTAAATATGTTTCCACGTGACTCAAGAAAACCTCAATTTATAGGAGTCTTGGGGTGATGTGATGACACATGATTAACTCTAACTGTTGACACATATCATAATTTAAATAGATGGACTTTTATGTCTTGTTCTCCAAGGAACATATGACATTATTTGATTAGCAAAAGTGTCTTTATTTAAAATAACACATGACAATATTTAATTAAACTATTCATATCATTTTCCATTAAATATCAACACATGTTGAAGTGTGATTGGCTTTTAAATATTGTTTATAATTTCTATTAAATGACACTTGGACTATTTCCATTGGTCTTTGAATAGTGACAATAAAACCCACTAAGTACCATGTGGCATCTTGTAATTGGCCGCTTTGAATGTATTATGTGGACTTGATAGTAAAACATTGTAATTTGTGATTGGTAAAAAAAATTTCCTTTCTACAAAGTAATTCCTTATTTTTCTAGGCTGATAATGCAAATTTTGACATTTTAGTATCCATATTGGTATTTTGACACTAATATCGAAGTTAGACAAAATATGTTATCGAAATTTGATATTAATATAAGCAAACATATCAAGAAGACAGATTTTCATACAATCATACAGGGTTTCCCAATATTATTCTAGAAGTACTGTTCAAACCACCTTAATTGCATGTTGGAAAAATATGGTTTGTATCGCATACAAAACATACGTAACAGAAACTCAGTGGATCTACTTCCTTTGCAATTAATAACATGTACTGTGTAAATTTCAGAATTTAAGAATAAAAGAGCGTACCCTGGTACAGTGAAATTCAAAAACAAAGATTAAAAGTACTTGGGAACATTTTTAATCTTCACTCCAATTCCACTTATGCCCAAGAAGTGTGATCTCTCAATCAGTTTATATGTATGTGTTCAGGGGAGAATAAGAGAGTGGCTTACACTCACATACACATCATTTCATTCTAATAATAAAATTCTGTATGTTTCTCTTTTTATATATAACTGATTATCTAATTGGGCTAGCTTTTTGAGCCATTCCAATTGAGTTTTAGTATGTGGCTTGGAGTGGGACCAAAAGGGACAACTAAGACACTAGTTCTAATGGGTTTCAGGTCTTTCTATCAACTCTTGATAAACTCAAAATTACCATTAATTATATTTAATACTACTATATAAATATAATTGCACTTTAGGCCTTATTAATAAATTATATCCCAAGATTTTATTATACATTCAACTCCTTCATTAAAATATTCATAGTAATACAATGTCATGAATGTTAACTGCCACTTTGAAGATTACTACATCTTAATCCTTGAGTACCCGGTTTAATAATTTAAGTTATTCATTATATATTTATGAAATCCAATTTCATAAATTTATACTTTAGTAACTTCTTACTAAAGTGGTTAGGCCTAACACTCTGAATAACCAAACTCATTAAACTTATCTCAAGGGAATATATTATATCTTTGTTAAGAGATTATAAATTCCATCTTGAGAATATATGTTTCTTCAATACTAAATGTGGCTGCCCAACATATTGAAGTTTTGATTGTGACTTTAGATCTCACTCTTGATATATCAAAGCAACTTACACTTCATGATTAGGTTCATTATTCTCTCAGGATTAAGAGTTGATGTAAATAGAAATCGTGAGATTTATTATTCATTTGACAGTTGTTTGTAGAATAATAATTCTCATAACGGTCCAATTCAATATGTTTTAACACTTAAAACATATCAACTAGAAGTCTCCATTTTCATGATCAAGACAAATCATCTTAGTTAATATGTTGTAGTCTTTGCAGATGAAATGCCTAATTTCATCACTGATTACGAACTAAAATTCTAAATTTACAAAGAACTTGTGATTTATATTTTTTGTGACTAAATCACATAAATCACATACTATACATCTCATGGACTATATAATAATGTCCAAATATTCATGTTACCATTATTTTAAATAATAATAAAACAAGTTTATTAATCACAACATAATGTTATACATAGCATCATACAATAGGATTTAAAGAGCACATATCCTAACATTGCATAATTTTATTTACTATAATTCTTCAAAGACTTCATTGAAATCAGGTTCTACTGTTTAAGTCCTTTGACATTAAAACAGTAAATTTTCCCGCATTAGGAACAAGTAGGCAAATTAGCCGGGGGTGGCCGAATGCTTGTTGCGCTGGTGGTCCCATTCTTCACTATGATGACAGTGTTCATACCCCAGCTTGCATGCCTTTCCAAATGACAATGCATAAACCATACTCCTGAAGAATATTATAAATGTCAGTAATAAGAGAAACTTTAGGGACACGGGTTTTGTGCTACAATAAAACTGTCACAATTTTAAAGTAGTTGATCATGATTAATGGATAAAAAAAATGAGTAAATTTATGTGGAAGTGATTGTCTAATTACTCATAGTCAACCACTTTAACAAGTTGTGGAAATTTTTTTCAAAAATGATGTGGTCATAAGCACATTGATGTATTATCATCAAATGCACATACATTTGTCAATCATCGTGACTAATAAGAGAGAGAGAGAGAGAGAGAGTACCGGGATTATTAGCAACAAATCTAATAGTAGCCCATCCACTCTTAGGAACTCCAAAGGTATTGACTTCTGGTGGATCAATCAAGTTATAAGTCTTGGGGGAAGTGGTTTTGTTGAAGTTCCCATAACCTGTCCCAAGCAAATAGAAGCTAAAACCATGCAAATGCATAGGATGATTCTCTGGATTCCCAATACTAGTTCCTTGGAACACTATCTCCACCCTTTTACCATACTCTATGATCTTTGCCTTTGTTCCTATGCTTGGGAGTAATAAGCCATCGTTTGAATCTCCCGTGAAGTTAAAAAGAGAAGGTGGCAGATTTGGGAAACTACTTTCATAAACGTTGGACAGATTCCTGTAAAATGATTTTGAAGATACAATAAAATTGGAGCAATATTTGAACATAACAATTTTCACAATTGTTTACATAATTTACTTTCACTTTGTCCACCATTGACACACATGTTTTTTATTTATTTATTTATTTAATATTATGTATCAATCACATTAGACAATATTAATAATTGTGAATTTTTCTTTAAAAGAATATATGCCTAAATTTTTTGTAAACATTGTTTCTAGTTATAAGCACAGCTACCAAATTAAGGGGAAAACTCAAGTACATTATATTAAGTTCTCCAATTAAATTCAAATAGCTAGTTGCATTGATCATTAAAACACAAAAAATGTAATCATTTCCAAAAACAATTCATTTCAATACTTGAAAAATCTAATATACAGATACTACGTACACCTAAGATATATATATTGTCTTTTAAGTTTTACCCACAAATTAACACTAACAACATAAGTATAGCAGTACCAACCTGTAGTATGCTTGCAGTATATCAATTTTTGGGGTCGAAAAGCTTATGTTGTTTAAGCTAGCTGCTAAAGTGGAATTATTTGGACCCCCACACGAAGCTTTATCACAAGTTAATTGATTTACAGAAACTGTGATAAATATCCGTTCATCAACTCCAGTTGGGACACTAATTGGGTGATCTTTGCTCGCCAAAGCTCTTAAGCGAGCTGTGAAGTTGTCAGCAGCAGACTTGGCAGTAATATTAGGAAGGGTTGGAAAGGAAGGAGAGGATGGAGGAGTATAATTGCCTACGTACTGAAAAATTGCTGTAGTGTTGGTCTCGTCGTATGGAGCATTAGAGTCAAAGAAAGGACGAGCAGCCATGTAATAATGGCTTGGAGACTGGTTTGCTGTGACCAAAATGTCCATTGTTTGTCCTGGAGTTATCATGACGTAGCTAGTGTTTATGGGTTTTAAGTATGAAGCATCTTGTGCAACAACTGTGAGCTTGTGATTTGCAATGGCGAAGAACATTTCTTCATTCATGCCGGCGTTGATGAGGCGGAGAAGATAGGTCTTTCCTTGAATAACTCGTAGACGATATGTTGTTGCTGAAGCATGAAAATATGATCAATTAATTGTAGTTTAATTAAAGAAGGGGTTAAGATGGAGTTATAACTGATATAACTTTTAAGTAATGTTAGACAACATAATAACTTTTTATTGGAATAAAATTTTTAAGATCCGACCTTGACATTATATATTCCCATCCCAATATTCTTAACACATTGCATATCAAATTTCATATAAATCAAATTTTATTGACTATTTGATTAAGGAACCTATCTTTTACACTTAATTTTAAAATATAAAAATCTAAATATTAAAATATTTGATATATGACATAGTTAGTGATTTCCATTTCTTTAAAATTTTAGCAAACATGTAAGGTATACGAAATAAAATGTAATTCAACAATAGCTTTGTCAAAATTGTTATCCAATAAAATAATTTGAAGTAATGTAATTTGAACCCAACTCTTAAAACCATATCCAATGTTTTCCAACTATCAGTGATAGGTATCGTTTTTGCTTTCCCCCCAAATAATGGAAGAAAAATCATTTACAAGAGCATTTATTTATTTATTTATTTTTATAAGAGAAATTATTGTTGCTAACACCTGGATGTAAAGTATTTCACACAATGTTTACACTTTCATGCTAGTTATCCATATTTCATACATGATATGAAAGAGTATGGACATGGAGCGAGTGTGCGATTGGCCCCTACTTATTTGTTTTCACTTTTTATCTCAGTTTCTTTTGCAAATTATCTAAATTTTAGTTTTTTGTCACACATTTAATATAAAAAGTTACCAAAAACTAAATATGCTATGCAAATAAGTTACCGCAAATAAGTTGTTCCCAAACGCACTAATGTGGATACAATTGGATGCGAAACAATTAAAGCTCTTTTATAAAACAATTTTTATTTTTTAGAAATTTTTTTTTTCCCCATGATAAATTTGGAAAGAAATTCATACCAATAGAGCAATTGTTTGGATATCCTGGTTGGCCATTAAGAGTGTAGGCATCTGATACCTCTGGATCAGCACCGGTTGCTGTAGCTTCATCGATTATTTCCATCACATCTCCCTTAAACCATTCCGCTGCAATGTATAAAAAGGAAGATTTAGATGTATAAGTACAAACTTAGCATACATTTAATTTCCAGTTAATCTTTTGCAATCTTCCTAGTTATATGGTATATATATGCCATTATATCCTCTCTGAAAGTAAGTTATGGCCACTAGCCATTACTAAATTATACCCAATATAATTACTTCTTCAGCATAGGGCTTTGGAAATGGATAAGAGGTTCCATTTTTAGGAGAGATAACAATTGCGCCGTGAACTGTTGCACGCGACCAGTCACTATGGGCATGCCACCAAAGCGTTCCTTCTTCATCAGAAAATACAACCTCATAAGTGAATTTTTTTCCTGGTTTAATTGGACACTGGGTAATATTTTCAGGACCATCTGACCATGGATTTCTTGGCTGCTTAACTCCGTGCCTATTTTTAAAAATAAAAAAGAAGTGTTCATTAGCTTTATGAGTTTTATTTCATATAATCGTATCATTCAATAAATTCTTTAAAGATCTAACGGATAAAGCAGTAGGATCTCAAGTGTTAGTTACTACAGTTCCCAAAAATAAAAATATTAGGCCATGTTTTTGTTTAAGGAGTTTTCATTACTTATCACTCATTACTTATTTTTCATGAGTCCCACACCTGACTTACTTGTTTGGTTGGTTAAATTTTTGTTTTCAATTTTCATAACTCAAAACTCAAAAAATTGAATTAGAGTAATGAAAATTGAAAACAAGTTTTTCCTGTTTTCAAGCGATGAAAAATGAGTTAGGGTGGCATTATTGTAATTCTTTGCATCTATATGGGACATGCTTCAATGTCTAGTCTCAATCACACTCCACCCAACAACTCTCTTTCTTTATTTCTTTTATTTCTTTTATCTTTCTTTCTCTTTCTTCAATGCCTGGGTCTTTTCTTCTTACTTTCACACAGGTTCGTAAGACCAGTTGGCTCCACAGTTTTGAGATAAGGTTGCTTTTTTTATCTAAAAACTTAAGCCAAGTTTTGATGCCAAACACAATGGGAACTTAGTTAATAGAAAATTGAGAATTAGAATATGAGATATGAGATAGAGGATTGAGTGATGAGAACTGAGATATGAAAGCTGAGATATAAGTGAGTAGTGAACCAAACAGGCCTTAATCTCCAGCTCAATTTCATTTGGACATCATGCATGAGGTTTTTCACTATTTTTTATACATTTAAATCTTTATAAAATGAATGAATTTTGACTTTTTGTTTACCTTTAAAATGTTGTTTTTTTAAATCACATTTTCCCACCTCACTATTTTTAATATTTTTTTTTCTTTTTAGGGTAAAATATAGTTTACACCCTAAGATTTGGTCTAATGCCAACTAGATCTAAAAATTTTCAAAATTGACTAATTTGGTTCCTAAACCTTTAGGTTTGTTACTCATTTTTCTCCTTTTTCTTACAGCAGTCAGGAAATAAGTTGGTCAATTTTGTAAAGTTTTGGACTTAATTGGTATTAGCCTAAGCTTCAACGGTGTTAGCTCTATTTTACTATTGTTTAAATATAGTTTTTAAACTTTAAAGTTACAAACGATACCAAATTATATTAATCTAAACTCTAAAACTAATTAAAACCTTTTGATTTATTGGACAAAGCGACCCATGAAATTAGGGCAAAGATCCTGTGTACCAGATCCATTAGAGTTATGATATTTGTCCACTTTTAGCCACCATCTTGAAATTATGCATATGGTAAAATGTAAACTAAAAGTTCTAATAAAGAGATGATATTATGCGACATCATGCTTATAACACGCAGAGGTAAATAAGACATACTGTGAGTGAATTGACACAGTAGTCAACCATGAGAGAGAGAGAGAGAGATTGATCATTTACCAGTGAATAGTCACGCCATACTTTCCGTTATTTTGAACAGTGACAAAAGCTGTGTCACCTTTTTGAACACGAAGGACTGGCCCTGGGAATTGACCATCTACAGTCAGCATGCTCTTGGTGCTACATAGCCTGGTAAAATTCGTCTCCTTCAGCTGCAACCAGAAATGGACATTGATATGAGAAACACAAACTTTCAAATTTGAACATATATATATATATATATATTGAGTAACTTAAACAACATATTTCAACATAAATGAAACTAGTGTGCTTCTCTTTCCCTTTACACTGGTCACCGCATGTTTTTCAAAAGCATCTGCTTTTATGATAGAAGGGAAAATTGGATCTTGTCTAAGATATGTTTGGATAAGTTTCTTTTTTTATGCGTACCATAGTAGGTGGTAAGTGACACTTACCACGTAGGTGTAATTATGGACTACTGAGGCCGTGCAAAGCGGCAGTCCATCCAGATAAAAGAGCCCCAGAAAAGCTAAGATCAATACTACCTTCTTCACTCCCATTTGTGCAAGCAACTCTTACCACACATAAAATACACTACTCTCAGTCTCACTCACAATCTCTTTCTCTTTCGGTTTGGATTCTTTCGACCAAGGTTTTAGGATCTATTTATAGAAGTATAAATGCACGGAAAGAAACAGATGCATGTACAAATTGATAATGCTCAAGATTGTAATTTTAGTGTTTGGTACAAACAATTAAAAACTGAAAATTGTTGTTTGAAAATATGTAGAAATATGTGTAGGTGAAAAAGTATGGATAAATATATATAATGTTATTTAAAAACTGAAAATTGTTGAAACACCCTATTAATTTTGAGTAATTTTGATTTTTTTTTCTCCCAAAGTTTCAAAATTTTAATATGTACCCCATGAATTATGAGTTACTTATAGTTCAGATTTAAGTCGGTTCATAAATATGTTGCGATTAAGTGTTTGTTAATTGTCAATTAACTTCAAAATATCGTCATTTTAAACTCTATTAAAAACATGTAAGATGTTATTTTGACTAAAATTTAATTTTATATCTTTAAAATTTGAGGTAATTTTGATGAGAAATGTTATGTCCATAACATTATCACAACTCTTTCACAACAAATTTTAAGTTGTAAGTTGTTATTGGTTGTTATGGGTGGGCAAAAAAGTAATTTAAGTGATGGATTCAAATTAGAACAATAACTATTTGTCACATATAATTTGTTGTAAAAATATTATGAATATAACATTTCTCATTTTGACTATACCTCTTATAGTTCTAAAAATTATACTCATAAAACTGTGTTTTAAGTTAATGTGACATTTAACAAATATCTAATTACTTAAATCCAAAATACATCTAAACTAGGGGTATGGATTCAAAATTTAAAATTTTAAAAGAAAATTTTAAATTAAGTCACGCTTAAAAAAATTAATTACAATTTAATATTAAAAAATAAAAAAAAAATAAAAAAAAAAAAAGAGAAAATCGGAAACACATGAACCGCGTGGGATATTCTTTCTTTTTTTTTTTTTTTTTTTTTTTTTTTGGGAGAAACCGCGTGGGATATTCTTTCTTTTTCTTTTTTTTTTGTGTGGGAGAAACCGTGTGGGACTTTCCATGTGTCGGCACTTTGTCTTTCTGCCGTGCATTAGCCTTCTCTTCGTTCGAGTGTAAGTAAGAGGGGCCCTCTACACCTGTCCGTAGTCAAGTGGATCAAAAAGAAAAAGAGAAAGAAAGAAAAAAAAAAAAAAAAAAAAA
>NC_044914.1:34505613-34592505 GCF_001633185.2 Quercus lobata | reverse complement strand
CTAAATAAGCTCTAATCTTACCAAAGCCTTATGGTTCCTGTAAGGACACGATTCCTTTGCGGCCCATTAACATTTTTGGGCTCACACACGAAAGATCCCTCACAATATGATTTGTAGAGAGTGGGCTTGAAAAGCTAGCCGCTGGTCAAGGGGCGATGCCCGGTCATGGTTTTTAGAGGAGTTCATGTAGAAAAAAGGAGTTGGGTTTGAACATTTAAGCCCTAAGGCGTCGCACCCTATGGGATGGGACTCCTCGGAGTTGGTCCGAGGACCATTGAGGCCTTATCCCGGTTACCCAACGACGGACTTTCTTCAGTGAGGTCCGGTGTTGTTGAGAGGTTCTCCCCCATGTAGTCTTTCTTTTTCGGATGTGGGATGGGACTCCCTCTCAGATTTACTTACTTTCTTCTTTTATACTAGCTTGCATTCGCTGTCCTTCGTCCACGTGTAGGGTCAATCTTTACAAAAACTGACATTTGTCTCATCAGTCCAATCCCGGAATTGTTGGGGATGGTTCGATAAAGCTAAAGAGTACGGCTCTGTCAGGGGCAGCGCATTGAATGGCAATGAGAGCAGCTTTCCCGGATATTCTTTGATTCTCTTTTAAGCTTGGCCCTATACCGGTTTTATCCTTCTTCTTTTGGTGAGGTTTTGGATCTGCCGAGGACTGAGTTGTCTTCGGCTGCACCACAAAAATGTTTGGTGCTCTGCATTGTAGAGCTTGGGCCATAGTTCTCCTCGGCTCGGGCCTTTGGACTCTCTAAGGACAAATGGGCTTGGTCCGTGAATTATTGGGCCCCACAATAGCCCCTCAAAACCCTTCTATCCGACTTCCGGGTTGGAAAGGAGGGTTTTGGCAAACCCGGGCCCTTAATGTGGCTTAATTAGTTCAACCCCGCATTTATGTGAGCGGTTTTCCACCTGTCCAGGAAGTTAGCCGGTTTTCAAGGGATTCCGTTTAATCTGCTCGTGATCTACTCCTACCGCTTGGCTGTCCCAGACGCGCCCTTAATGAATCCCCTTTACGAGGCTCATTTATGTCCGGCGGCTCATCTGATAAGGTGGGGAAATGGAATGGACGCCTCTTTTTTCTTCAGATTCTTTTGGAAACTTGAATGCATTTAATACTCTTCGTTTTGCCCTTCCTATAAGAAGGCAAGCAGGAGGCCATCACTTTCATGCAGACTCCTTTCCTTCCTTCTGAGATCTGAAACTCGTAGCCTCCTTTAGCGTCTGCTTAGCCCGTTTGTTATACACCATATCAGTATACGCCTACCATAACGAACGATGAAGAAACCATGCCCCTCCTCAAGACACCATGTTCTGATAAAGCTTGAAATGGCTCGATCAGGGCAAGGGTGGCGCAGACTTAAGATTTGTCCCGCCTCTCTTTCAGCCAAAATCCGAAACAGGGGCTCGTCACGTCGAATTCTCGGCGTGACTGAGTCAAGAACACCCAATATCAGCACCACCCGGCTCCTCACGAGCGTACCTAACATGGCACCAGTGTGTTAGGAGTCAGGGCTGAGGCAGGGGCGAAGTGCTTTTGCTTCTCCCTCTCTTTGCTCACTGGTGCCCTCCTCCGCCTTCCTCTTATAGTCTTCCCAGCACCAGTCCCGCCCTGATGCTGTCCTTCTCCCTCTTTTGCTCCTCTCTTTGTCTCTTCATCTCTTCCCCTCTTCTTCTCCTCCTTCTCTTACTCATGTCCTCCATCTTCTTCACTCATCTCCTCCATCTTCTTCATTGATTTCTTCCTTACTATTTCCTTCTTCTTCATTCTTTTTTTTTTTTTGAAGTGAGTTCTTCTCTTAGTATGAGCAGCAATGAGGCAGAGATTGGAGAGACTTTGAAGACAAGTTTAAAAGGCGCTTGACCGTTTGCTTATCTGTACCGTGGATGTTAGTGCTGCTTCGGCAGCCCCTCTTTTGTATAGGCTTGTTAAAGCCCCTTTTTGTACATTGTAATAATTTTTCATATTAATAAAAGTTGTTTCTATTTCATTTTGCATGTTTTGTCTTTGTTTTATAAATTTGCAAGCGCCGCTCGGCACAATACTATAGCATCTAGATCAATGTCAACTAAGACCAAAAATACTCGATAATAAAAAGATGTCGCCATAACTCTAATAAAAATGCTTGGCATAATAAGGCCGACCAGTGAAAAGTAATAATTACCCATGCTAGCCGAGGAGAGAACTGAAGGCTTGATGCCGTGTGAGAAATAACCATTTGAAGACATATCACCCACCAGATGAACAGCCCTCTTAGGCCAATGAATACTGGGGCGTTCTAGCACCTTCCTTACACCTTCGTTGGGCCTAACCCTTTAGGGTGTTTAAGCCATGGATGAAGTGACCTGACCTTTTATCAAGTAGCCCATCTTGCGAAATTCAAACCTTTTCTTATCCGAGTAGTTGGTTTCCCCGTAGGCTTGGGTCCGAGGAACGTACAACGCCTTGGTTCCGTCCAAAACTTGTAGTAACAGGAGTTTTTGTACTTGGTTTCCCCATAGGCTTGAGTCCGAGGACCATACAAGGCCTTGGTTCTGTCCAAACTTGTAGTAATAGGAGTTCTTGTACTTGGTTTCCCCATAGGCTCAAGTTTGAGGACCATACAAGGCCTTGGTTCTGTCCAAAACTTTATGCTCTTTTTACGCACTTGGTCTTTCCTCAGGTATCTCACAAGTTTCCGAGCAGGAGGTTGTCCTCGGCAGCGATTATTCCCCGGCGTGGGCCGTAGTCCGTGGGCCTCCATGTAGAATGGGCCTGGGACGCGAATTTATTAGGCCCACAGATTTAGAGGCATTTCCGTAGTCTTTGGTCACGCGGTACTTTTTGGCATCCCAGTGTTCGAGGTGCGCCTTCACGAGGCTCCTTTAATATTGCAGATGGCGTGGGAAATCAAGCCGGAGACATTTTGTCCGTAGCGTTCCTTGGGACGTTGCGTGCATTAAATGCCACCACTTTAGCTTTTTGAATAAATAGGAGAGAAAGCTGTCTTACCTTCGCACAAATCCTTCAGTCTCCTCTCCTAGTACATCATGTTTGAGGCGAGGGTTGGGGCAAAGGAACTCTCTCCGCCACAAAGGCGCCGTGTCTTCCTGAGACTCCAGATAGTGGGGTACGGGCAAAGGAGGCATAAATTCAAGAGAATATTCCAGTTCGAGAGAGGGGAAAGGGTGTTTCTCCCTCTTTTAGTCAAAATCCGAAGCAGGTTCTGGTCATGCCAGATTTTTGGTATGTCCGAAGAAGGAATTTCCGCCGTCAACGCCGTCTGCCTTATAGCAGGCAAATTTCTGCGGGGGCTTCCCAACTTCCGGCTCCCTGCACCTTTTCTGTAGATGGTGTTAGCCTGAGGTCAGGTTCTTTGGCTGCCTGAGTTATGGGCACGTAGAAGCGTCGAGGAATAGTTTCCTTAGACGACATCTTGGAACAGTAGCCAATCTCTCCTCTGAGCTATCTCCTCGGCATCATCTTCACTCTTTTGTGCTTTTCTTTTGCTTATGCAGTTAACTCTAATGTAAGCTTGTTTCAGCTTTTATTGTACACTGTACTGTTCTTTTGTCTTAATAAAAGATGTGTTTATTTCTTTATACATACTCTTTTTTTTTTTGCAACAACCACTTTGGGTCTGAATATTAAGTCTAAGCCTGCCTTTAACAGTATTCTGGGCAGAAGAACACTTTAACACAAACCCTTATTAGTTTAAACTCGCAAATATTATCAAGTATAACAATGGTAATCCTCAATAGATTAAATTCATGGAACTAACCGAGATAGCTGTTGAGCGCTGCGCGATGCACGCTAGACCAATTCCCGAGAACGATAAACTCTAAACAATTCGTCTGAGATGATAGTCGAGTAGCGAAGGACTTTGTGCTTTCGGGTAATATGTTGTACCGTAGCGCATCATTCCCTTTGGTACGGGGGATCCGAGGGTAGACCGGAGAGCCCGTGCAATTAAGGGATTGACCCAACTGTTAACGAGGAGTTCTTTTCGGATGGATCTTGAGGTTTACGTGCCATAGTACTTGGTTTTCCCCATAGGCTTGAGTCCGTGGACCATGCAAGGCCTTGGTTCTGTCCAAAACTTATGAGATTGTCTTTTTTACGTACTTGGTTTCCCCATAGGCTTGAGTCCGAGGACCATGCAAGGCCTTGGTTCTGTCCAAAACTTATGAATCTTTTTATGTACTTGGTTTCCCCATAGGCTTGAGTCCGAGGACCATGCAAGGCCTTGGTTCTGTCCAAAACTTATGATCTTTTTTACGTACTTGGTTTCCCCATAAGCTTGAGTCCGAGGACCATGCAAGGCCTTGGTCTGAGATCTTTTATGTACATAGGCTTGAGGACCATGCAAGGCCTTGGTTCTGTCCAAAACTTATGATCTTTTTATGTACTTGGTTTCCCCATAGGCTTGAGTCCGTGGACCATGCAAGGCCTTGGTTCTGTCCAAAACTTGTAAGATTTCTTTTATGTACTTGGCTTCCCCATAGGCTTGAGTCCGTGGACCATGCAAGGCCTTGGTTCTGTCCAAAACTTGTGAGATTTCTTTTATGTACTTAGTTTCCCCATAGGCTTGAGTCCGAGGACCATGCAAGGCCTTGATAGGCTGAGTTCGCGGACCATGCAAGGCCTTGTTCTGTCCAAACTTATGATCTTTTTTATGTGTGGTTTCCCATAGGCTTGGTCGAGACATGCAAGCATTGATCTGTCCAAACTTATGTCTTATCTTTATGTTACTTGGATTTTCCCATAGCTTGGTCGAGGACCATGCAAGGCCTATGTTCTGTCCAAAACTTAATGATCTTTTTTGTATTGGTTCCCCATAGCGCTTGATCTGACATGCAAGGCCTTGTTTGTCAAACTTAGGATCTTTTATGTACTTGGTTTCCCAATAGCATTGGGTCCGAGGCCTAATGACAAGGGCCTTGTTTTGTCCAAAATTATGATTTTTGTGTACTTGGTTTCTCCCATAGGCTTGAGTCCTGGAACCATGCAAGGCCTTGGTTCTGTCCAAAACTTATGATCTTTTATGTACTTGGTTTCCCCATAGGCTTGGGTCGAGGACCATGCAGGGCCTTGTTCTGTCCAAAACTTATGATCTTTTTACGTACTTGGTTTCCCCATAGGCTTGGGTCCGAGGACCATGCAAGGCCTTGGTTCTGTCCAAAACTTATGATCTTTTTACGTACTTGGTTTCCCCATAGGCTTGAGTCCGTGGACCATGCAAGGCCTTGGTTCTGTCCAAAACTTATAAAATTTCTTTTATTCGGTTTACTTTTCGACCAGAAGCCCCTATACCAGGGCGGGGAAAGTTGGCTTGAGGCCGGAAGCCCCTAGAGATGCCCGCGCCCTTGGCACTGTAAGGCGTAGCCCCTAGCAGAAGCTTATGCCGGAGCAACAACTGTATGTCGCCGGAGTTGGAGGAGGCCCCAGGAATTTCTGCTTGCTAGAGAGCTGACTCCACCGCCACCTGCGCCAACGTGTAAGCCTTCCCACAGACGGCGCCAATTGTAGGGACACGATTCCTTTGCGGCCCATTAACATTTTTGGGCTCACACACGAAAGATCCCTCACAATATGATTTGTAGAGAGTGGGCTTGAAAAGCTAGCCGCTGGTCAAGGGGCGATGCCCGATCATGGTTTTTAGAGGAGTTCATGTAGAAAAAAGGAGTTGGGCTTGAACATTTAAGCCCTAAGGCGTCGCACCCTATGGGATGGGACTCCTCGGAGTTGATCCGAGGACCATTGAGGCCTTATCCCGGTTATCCAACGACGGACTTTCTTCAGTGAGGTCCGGTGTTGTTGAGAGGTTCTCCCCTATGTAGTCTTTCTTTTTCGGAGGTGGGATGGGGCTCCCTTTAGGTTTACTTACTTTCTTCTTTTATACTCGTCTGCGTTAACTGTCCTTCGTCCACGTGTAGGGTTAATCTTTACAAGACTGATATTTGTCCCATCAGTCTAATCCCAGAATTATTGGGGATGGTCGATAAGGCTGCAGAGTATGGCTCTGTCAGGGGCAGCGCATTGAATGGCAATGAGAGCAGTTTTTCCGAATATTCTTAGATTCTCTTTTAAGCTTGGTCCTGTACCGGTTTTATCCTTCTTCTTTTGGTGAGGTTTTGGATCTGCCGAGGACTGAGTTGTCCTCGGCTGCACCACAAAAATGTTTGGTGCTCTGCATTGTAGAGCTTGGGCCATAGTTCTCCTCGGCTCGGGCCTTTGGACTCTCTAAGGACAAATGGGCTTGGTCCGTGAATTATTGGGCCCCACAGTACCTATTTCCCTTTCAAAAAATAGTTACATATTGTACTAATTAAAAGATGAGTCAGAAGGTTGAATCCACCATTCACCTTACTGTCTTTGAAGTACCTATTAATTTTTCAAATTAAGAGGCTATACTTGTGGTATGTATATAGAATAATTGTCACTAATCTAACTTATTTTGATTAGTATTCGGTGTAATATTCTAGTATTTGTGGTGCAATTGATTAAGTAGTGAACTTCCAAGTTGGATATTAATAGTAAGAATGAGTAGTTAATATAATATAATTGAATCTATACTTATTTTTTATGAACATAATTGAATCTAAACTCATAAGTCTAAATTTTTTAGATTAAATGGTATCTCTAACTACTTAATTGGAGTATCTTTTTATACTCTCCCCAATAGCAGACAGCTATACACCCTTTATCACGGTTGGTTCAAGCACACACCTTATACCATTTTTTTTTTTTTTAATAAATAATTCTACATCAATTTTAAACTATTCTTTTAATATAATACTCCTAAGGTCAATTTTAAAGTCATTTAAAGATGCGAATTTGATTAAAGAATCAACGTTTAGTAGTTTTAGTAAATGCTCCTAATATTAAATGATTCATCGCTATTTGCATGACATAAGCGAATATGTCACAAAGAGAAGAAAATGCCCTTTTTTCTACAATTGATAGGGATTAGGGAAGACTTGAAGACAAGATGACTCGTGACTTGGTGTTCACACAAACAAACAAGTTACCTTGTCCTTCTTATCTCATTCTTTTATTATTTTCATATTATCCTTTTGGTTACTCTCTTTGACCCAATCTTTTACTTCATTATTCTTACTTTCTGGACAAATTAAACCTCAGTATAAGCCTACTTATATGTTACAAATTTACGAAGTGGTCAGAATCTGTTAGTTTTGCTTCTTCTTCTTCTTCTTCTTCTTCTTCCTGTTCTTCATCACCATTATGGATACTGAAAAGCGGCAGCTTCACTTGTTTTTCTTCCCATTCCTGGCTTCAGGACACCTGATCCCAGCCATAGACATGGCCAAGCAATTTGCTTTGCGTGGTTTGAAAATAAGCATAATCACCACTCCTCTGAATGCCTCCTTGTTCTCCAAAACCATTGAAAAAAGCAAAACCATGGGGTTAGATATGAATGTTCTTGTCATCGAATTCCCTTGTGTTGAGGTTGGATTGCCCATAGGATGTGAGAGCTACCAATTGGCTACTTCACTTGATCTTCGGACGAAATTCTTTCAGGCTACCGCCATGCTAGAGCAACCACTCGGGAAACTTATTCAAGAATATGCTCCTGATTGCCTTGTGGCCAGCACTTTGTTTCCTTGGACCACTGGTGTTGCTAAGAAGTTTGGCATACCGAGGCTTATTTTGCATTCAATTAGTTTTTTCTCTATGTGTACCTTTGAATGTCTGAGACTATACGAACCTCACAAAAAAGTTTCATCAGAAACAGAACCATTTATCATCCCCAACTTCCCTGATGAGATCAAGATGACAAGAAAGCAACTGCCAGATTTTTATACGCAAAATGTTCAAACATATGCAACGAAGATGTATGAACAAGTACTAGAAGCAGAGCTGACGAGTTTTGGGGCTGTTTTCAATAGCTTCTATGAGCTTGAACCGGCTTATGCAAACTTTTACAAGAAGGTGCTTGGACGGAAGGCTTGGCAGATAGGCCCAGTTTCACTATGCAATCAGGACACTGAAGATAAAGCACAAAGGGGAAAGGAAGCCTCCATTGATTTCCACGAATGTTTCGAATGGCTTAATTCGAAGAAACCAGATTCGGTTGTTTATGTATGTTTTGGAAGTATGGCAAACTTCAATGATTCCCAGCTAAAGGAAATAGCAATAGGTCTTGAGGCTTCTGAGCAGCAATTCATTTGGGTGGTGAAGAAAGAAAAGAATGATGGAGGAAAAGAAGAATGGCTGCCTGATGGGTTTGAGCAAAGAGTGAAAGGGAAGGGTCTAATTATAAGAGGTTGGGCACCCCAGATGATGATTCTTGATCATAAAGCGGTTGGAGGATTTGTGACTCATTGTGGTTGGAATTCTACCTTGGAGGGAGTTTCTGCTGGGCTTCCAATGGTTACATGGCCAGTTTCCGCTGAGCAATTTTTCAATGAAAAGTTTGTAACCCAAATTTTGAGAATTGGAGTTGCTGTTGGTGCCCAACAATGGGCCAGATTTGTGGGAGATAGCATCAAGAGCGAAGCCATAGAGAAGGCGGTGATTCAAATAATGGTTGGGGCAGAAGCAGAGGAAATAAGAAGCAGAGCCAGAGAGCTTGGGAAGAAGGCAAAGAAGGCTGTTGAAGAAGGTGGATCATCTTACTCTGATTTGAATTCTTTAATCGAAGAACTGAGGTCACATGGAATTGCTGGTGCAGCAAGCAAAAACTAGTTGATTTTTTTTTTTTTGGGTGTGTTTTTCCCGGTTCATGTCTTTGAACTTTGAAGCGTCTATAAATAAATAAGCTCTATTTTTCTTAAGGATATGTCAACATGAAAAAGTCAATCTTGTGCCCCGTTTAACCGTTTTAGACATCAAGTTTTAAGTCTGAAAACATTTGCAATGAAAATGTCTTATTTGTTGGTGTTTGATTGTGTTCCTGAAAGTAACCTGACAAGCATTTTTATATTTTTGGCTTGCACGAAAAATTTCAAAATTTCCTATAGGAGAGAGAGAGATAATAGATAGAAACTTTATTGATGTAAACTATATGAATTACAAGCTCTGCCGTGAGGGAGTGTTACCAAGCTACGCCATACATAGGAGGGAGTGCTACCAAGCCATACATAGGAGGGAGTGCTACCAAGAACTGCATCCATGAATGAGCATTTGGGGAAATATCTTGCTTTATACACCTTATAAAACAGATAATGAGTATTATGGATCAGCTGCCATGCCTATTTAGCAAATAAAGCTAAATTATATGCTTGAATATCCCGAAAGCCCATGCCACCATTTTGTTTAGGAGTACACAACTTCTTCCAATTTGTCTATCCCCACCAATATGTTGCCAAAGTAGAGTTGATGGTATCACATAAGGCCTTAGGAATTTTAAAAATTCCCATAATGTAGGTAGGTATTGCCTGAGCAACTATTTTGATTAACATTTCCCTACTTGCTTTTGAGATGAATTTTTCTTTCCACCCCAAAACTCTACTAGTAATTTTTTCCCAAAGATCTCTAAAGGTATTCACCTTAGATTTACACCCACCATTGGAAGGCCCAAGTACTTCTCACAATCCTCCATAATTCTTGCCCCCATCAATCTTTGAATATTCCTTTTAACATCGAGGCTTGTATTACGACGGAAGCAAATTGAAGTCTTCTGTCTATTTATTGCTTGACCTGATGCTTCCTCATAAAGAGGTGTTGGCATTCCTCCACTGTAGCTTGGCAAAAAATGAAGCTATCATCTACAAACAAGAGATGAGATACGCATAACCCATTGGTGCAAGACAAAATACCATGAGGCTATGGGATGCAACAACTTGTCTAATCAATGAGGAGAGGCCTTCTGCACATAATAGGAATAGATAAGGAGATATTGGGTCTCATTGCTTAATACCCCGAGATGGAGTGATGTATCCTCTAGGCTCACCATTTATAAGCACCAAGTATGAAGTAGTAAAAACTATTTCTATAGCAAACTAGACCCATCATACATCAATTCCTAGTTTGATCATAATCTGCCTGAGAATCCGTTTATAAATTCTGACACTGGCCCCAATAATGAGCTTGACATATGTCAACCAACAGTAAATAAAGAGTTCAAAATAGTTTGGAAGTAATCACAACTCAAAAGTGCTCAAGTCGCTTTGAAATCAATACTGAAAAATGACCTTTGCTCACTTTTTTGACCATATATTTTTGTCCACAAAGAATTTTTTAGTGAGATTTATTTCTTTGGAAATTATACATCTTGGGCTTCAATTTTAAAACAAATTTTACCTAATTTGGACTTAGATTAAGTAAGTTATGACCATTTGAAGTTGGGCTAATTAGGCAGTCCGATTTTTTGTGTTTTAAAACTTCATTTTAAGGGCCCAAAACATCATGCTCTGATGTGGGCTGGCCCATAGACCCTTGGAACGTCCAAAGACAATTAGAAAGTCCTAGAAACCCTAATTTTAACTTATAAATACTTATCTTATGTCTCCAATCAAAACCCTAGCTAAAGAGAGGGATTTTTTGGCCTTCATATTCTCTAAAACCCTTTTTTCTCTTTTCAAAACCCTAGGGCAGCACCTTAGCACACTTTTTACAAAATTAAAACCCCTCTTTAGTTAGTTCTAAGGCAAAAACTATTTTCCAAATTTTATTTCTCAAAACCTTTTTCAAATCTTTTTGTTCTTGAGTTGTGATTACTAACAATTGTGGTGTTCTTTGATTATCTTTGTCTTCTCCATCTAATCTTTGTGTTGTAGGCACTGAGGGGTCGGTTAAACAACTTTAAATCTGTGATTCTAAAACAAGGTGAGCCTCTTTTTCATGGTTTCCCACTTTACTTAATATGATTCACATGATTTTCTTGATATAGTTTCTCCATTTTATTGTATTTGATTTGTTTGTTGTTCTTAATTATGTTTGATATGTTTTAATATGATTTTAGGTTGTTTATAATTTGTTTTGGGTTGTTCTTGTTTCGTTATTTTGGTTTCATGTAAAGTATAACATGTATGTTGATGTTATGTTTGTTTAGTATAATTTTTTGTTTTGTTTCATGTTTATTTGTTTATATTGATGTTTGTTTTATTTGCTTCATGTTAGTTTAAGTGTTTAGGGTTCTAACATGCATGTTTGATTTATGTTTTAATATATTTGACTGATTAAATCTGCAAAAATGTAATTTTTTCGAATTTGTACTAAAGGATGCGTATATGCACCCCGAACCCAGATTATGACAAAATCTTGTTTTTTATTATTTTAATTACTTTTTAACATGTTATTTGATTCTGTTTGACTCTTTTTAGGTTAATATGTTTATGTTTAATTATTTACCATGTTTATTTGAATCTCTTTGCCATATTTAGTTTATTTAATATCTTTTCCTTGTATGTTTATATTTAATTGTCAACTTTCCATATTTAATTTATTTTGTTTGATTATGTTTTATTTGTTTCATTTTATATTATGATCTTTAATGTGTTGTGTGTTTTATTTCCTTAAGTGCATGATGTATGTTTAGGTTAAGGATTAGGACTCTCTTAATAAACTATTTAATTAAATATGGTCTAGCAACACATAATGGAGGCTGGCCCACAAGCACGATAGTCTTGGGTGCCTAACACCTTCCCAAGTTGTACCTAAACTCTAGACCCATAATTTGGTACGTGGACCCATGTATGTAAGTGATTGACCCAAAATGCCCAATATGGTTCCTAGACCTAAACTAGGTGGCAACTACAATTTTCTCCACCACGGTCCACTTGGCCAAGGCATACTTTCCTTTGCGCCCACACCACTCGATCATATGCCTTTCTAATATCCAGTTTGATGGCCATCTGCCCCTTCCTCCCTGTTCTTTTATTCCTTATCTTGTGCAAAACCTCAAATGCTACTGTAGTATTATCAGTAATTAAATGGCTAGGAACAAAAGCATTTTGTGAATCCAAAATAACATTGGGCAAGATCATTTTTAGCTGGTTTGCTAGCACTTTGGACACCAATTTGGAGATAACATTAGTAAGGCTAATCGGTCTATAATCAGCTACTATTTTAGGCTCATTAATCTTGGGTATGAGTGCAATGTGAGTGTAATTCATCTTTCACAAAAAATGACCAGAAGTCAAAACAACTTCTATAATATCAGTCCCTACTATATTCCAATATTTTTGAAAAAAAGAAGGGAGACATACCATCAGGGCCTGGAGACTTTGAAGGGTGCATTTGGAAGAGAGCTCGTTTGATCTCATCCATTGAACATGGTTTGAGGAGTATTTGATTCATATCAGGTGTGACAACCCAATCCACCTTGTCTAGAATAGTATTCAACTCATTCGGATTTGAAATTGTGTAAAGCCTCTAAAAATAATCCTTGGTCACCCTTTCCTTGTCCTCTTATGAAGTACACCAACGACCCCCATCATCCATAAAACTGCCAATGTGATTTTATCTCTGGCGTTGACTGGCTCTCTAATGGAAATATTTTGTGTTCCTGTCACCAATAGGCAACTAGATAGCATGAAATCATTGTCTCCAAGACAGTTCCTCTTGATATAAAAGGGCATTAATCTCATCTTTGACTACCTGTATCATATCTAAATTTGCTGCATCGTTCATTGTCATGAGCTGCTCTAGTAGCTTTTCTTTTTCCTCTAACCGTGTATTAAAGCTTCCTATGTTTCTACTCCGTGCTACCAGGGCCATACGGCACACCTTGATTTTTGAGAATAGCCGAAACATTGGGCAACCCGTAAGGGTTTTCCTATTCCAAGCTTCCTGTATAATGTTTTCACATTCAAGATGTGTCGCCCACTTCTCCTCAAACCTATTTGAGATTTCCTTCCTTCTTCCATTCTGTGTATCCCCCTGTAATGTTTGTACGATTGGATCATGGTCTAAATATGATGCTTGGAGGTGCCACATCATGGCCTATGGAAATAATTCCCTCTATTCAAGTGTTGCACAAAAACACCCTTATTCCCTGTAAAGCTCTCCTAGTGGGGAACGAAATCAGTGCATACAAGGACGTACTATGGGCTTATGTGATTCGAAGCCAACCACTATGTATTGCAAGAAACACCTATGTGTAGCTATGTATACCTAATGAAAGCCTTAAAGAGCCTCTTAACACTTACCTACCTAAACCAAGCAAGATTCCAGAATCAATCCACTACTAGCAAGATATAGCTCAGCCAAAAAATGTGAGGGCCTGCACAAGCTGCAATCAAACTAAAGCGCGTTAGCTAGGCCGTTTTCAATAAGGGGCGCATTACCACTTTACTAATAACATAGAAAGAGCTTTTTTGGCTCAAAATGCCCCGTCAACAAAGTTAGGGCTCTCCAGACCTTCCCCACCCCCTTTCCATTCTTCCTTCCCCTCTCATTCCCCATTTTTCAATAAAGAAGCACCGCTACCTAAGGGGCTCCCCTCTAATAAGGAAGGAAATGAAAGAATCTCAATTTTATGACAAATTCGATCCTATGGCTGTTCTCCACTAACCACAAAGATATAGGGACTCTATATTTCATCTTTGGTGCCATTGCTAGAGTGATGGGCACAAGCTTCTCAGCCTGAACAAAAGCTTCCCCATGTTGACCATTGCACCATGTAATAATATTTCCTCAATACCCAATATCAACTAAACCACAATGTAATAGTGTGCTCCGAAAACCCTCCATAAGCTGAGGATGTTTTGGTCCTTTTGGAAGGTGACCTTGTTTCTTTGATGAACTCAAAATTTCATTGAAGTCTCCAATACATACCTACGACACAGAATCTCGAGAGTGTAAGTGTTTCAAATAACCCTAAGATTCATGATTTTGTTATTCCTCTGGTCTGCCATAGAAACCAGTAAGTCTCTAAGAGGAGTTTAGGTCAATCATGATACAAGCATCAATGTGATTCAAGGCGTAAGTTTGGACATCTAGAATTACCTCATCCTTCCAAAGCATGGCTAATCCACCTGCCCTTCGAACATAGGGAATAGAAAGCATATTGTCATATCATAAATCTGCTTGAATATTTCTCATTTCATCCACCGTTTGTCTTGTCTCCATCTGGAATAGAACCATGGGAGCTTTTCCCTTCACCAAGTGAGAGAGAACTGCACCCGCACGAGGGTTCCCAAGCCCTTTGCAGTTCCAACATATGATTTTCATTATGCTCAGCGAGGCTGGACCTCAACCTCCACCATTATGCATGGTTGATCATTGGAATGACCCTTTGTTCATTTCCTTTCCCCAGTGTTACCATCCTTCTGCTCAAACCCTAACCTGCGTTTTTATCCAACTACCTCCTTTCCTGATTCACTTGTACTCCCTTGGATTGGTGTTTTTGGTTTCACAAGCTTGTCTTTATTTTTCCATGTCCATGTAACACTTGTTTTCTTCTTTAAACTATCATGTGATGAGCCATGTGACACATTAGTAGTTGAGGTAGTTGCTGTGGTTTCAGAGTTTGAAACCCTAAGAATCTCTCCCACATCTTTTTCCATAAACATAACCGGCACACTCACCAAAACTTCTCCAAAATATCGGTTACTTGTGCCATAGCTGAGTTATCCATTTGCATCATGGATTCATTATGAGTGTGATCCATGCAAAACTGATTTGTAACGGACGCATTCACTCCCTCTTCTCTTGTGAAAATAGCCAGCACAGAATCCTTATGCGTAACGACTTCCAGGTTGGTAGTAGTGTTGTTTGAAACTCCCCCACGCTACTTTCAGGTTAGGTGGGGCTGATCGCTTGCCTGGTCATTGGTTTCCTCCGTGTTGCACTGTGGCGGACTAGGCGGTTTCCTCCCCCTCGGGTGCCTTGCCATTCGATTACCAACCCTAAGCCATTCACCATATGACTTATCTCCATCTATTGTTGATATTGGGTAACGGTAGTCCCTAGCCTCATGTCCTACCACACCATAGTTGAAGCATAATCCAACCAACCGCTCATACGGGAATGCAATCCAAACTTTATTCATAGGAGTTAATTTTAAGATCTAGACTAAGTCCTAGAAATAGCTCTAGAAAATGGAAGTTGTTGACTTCTTGACACCTACCTTAATACCTCTCAATAGATTGAAGTGAGCCTCAATAGATTCTCAATCAATCAAAAATTGCAAAATTTGATTCTCAGACAAGCCCTTTAAGTTGGCTTTTTAATTGGAATTGGAGCACTACTTGCCAAACTATAAAAGGGATCATTAGAAGTTGCTAAAATAGGTGAATTCACTCAAATCACCAACATACCTGAGTCTACAAAAGTGAATATGAAGATCAGTATTGCTGTTGTTTAGTGATTAAACTAAAGTCACAATACATCAACATAGTCAAGCTGCTATGAAATCTTCAAGGCAATCCTTGAAATAGTGAGCGAGAAGTTCGTGTGGTGAAATCCATAATAAAGGAGTCCAAGTAGGTTAAAGTTGCAGTGGTCGTGTGAGTAAAGCAATGATAGAAATTTAGGTTAATTTCTATTGTAAGAACCTTGATTTAATTGGTGGGTAAACTCTTAGTGTGTTTTTTTTTTTTTTTTCCTTTATTGAGTACCATCATTTTTCACAACATAAACAAATTACTATGTCATTTATATTTTCGCACTCATATTATTGTGATTTGTTGTGGTGATATAATTAACCCTGAATTGAACTCATCTATATATATATATATATATATATGTAAATCGGTAAAACTCAAAACAAGTCAAATTAGATTCTTGATTGAATTCTTAATTTTGTGGCTAAATGTGAAAACCAATAAGAACTTGGCTTGGGTACAATGCATCCAGCCATTAAGATTGCAACACATGACTATTTTTATAGGAATGAAATGCATTGAACTTACTATTCATTAATTTAAAAAAAAAAAAAAATAATAAAGAAGAAGAAGAAGAGAGAACGAGAAAGAGTTATAGAGGGAGAGAGAGGGTCCATAAGGTAGAGAGAGAGAGAAATAGGATATAAATGTAATGAACTAGAGGCTACATATTATTTTAGACATGATATTAATTGTCATACCCTTTACTAATCAATGGAAAGTAAAGCGCTTCTATTTATTGTACATTTTCTATGAATATTAATCTTAGGTTTTTATAGTTTCCAATGAATATAGTTGAAGTTTTAACTTACACACATGACCCTGCCACTTCATTAGCGTACACAATTATTCTCACAAAAACGTGAAGAGTTGTAGTGCTTGGGTCCTCTAGCGAAGGTTAAATTTTTAGTCTAGGTCTTCTTTTTCAGCTTCTTCTGGTAAATCTCCCTCTTTCTTGTGTTTTCAAATTTTAATGTGACCATTTATAATGATTTTGAGAATACGTGGGTTCAAAGTTATGTTGAAGGATTTGGAATTGTTGGTGGAAGTCTGTCAACGAAACAGTACATCAAACAGAAACCTTATTCTGTTTAATAAAAATTTTGTAAACCTTTGAGCACACTATTAGCTTATGGTTGTTCTTTTTAATGGCTATGCGTTTGAAGATTTTCTTTAATGTAATAGAATTTGTCTTTTTAATATGATAAGATAGAGACCAATATAAACCCAAAAAAACCATAGATCCTTGGAAAACAACACCATCGTCAATATTGGAGCCCATACATGACCAAAAACCATCATCAACTGCTCCATCCTTTATTATAAATCTGTATTTTATGTATGTTTTCCTCTCATTTTTTGTGGGTTTAAATTGAGTTTATGAAATTTACTTTTTTATATTAGAGTGTTGTTACTGGTGCTTTGTTTCCTTCTTTTTATTATTTTCCAAGGAAACATTTCAAAATATTTTCTGCCATTACAATTGACTTTCTCTCCATATGTGTCTTTTGATAAAATTATGTTTGGATATCTTCATCTAGACCCACTAAAATTAGGGAATTTAAATGGAGGAACAAAAACATCTGGATCTCTTTTGAGACTGTAAGATCCTTAGGCCCCCTTTTTTTGTTGATTACGATTTGTTTTGTTTTTTTTATTTTATTTTGGATATCTACGTACTTCAATTTGGCTTATGTATCATCATTTTTTTATTTAGAAATTTTGACATTAAATGGATTTCTATAAAATCTGAAGGTTCCTTTACTGATGCTTGACTCTTGAGGAGATATCCTAATTTTACACGACTACATCATTGTTAATTTTTCTTCTGTTTCCTTTGAATTAACCACAAAAATATAAATGTCTTGTCTTGACAAATGCACAACTTAGCAGTTAGCAGAACATAGTTTGATGCAAAGGGTGTAATGCCATTTATTGTTGATGGATTTGAGTTGGATTTACATATGTGTGGTTATGAATTTTCAGTTTGATATCTTCTTATCCTTTTGACTCTCCAGGACTATGCATTCGAAAGTAACTGTAAGGATCAAGTTTCAGATAAAGGTCGTTTGTGGACAAGAAATTTACTTCAATGATATATTTCTATATACATTCTACAATCATTACTTTGGATAGGGATTTATAGTAGTCACAGTATCCACAATTGTTATACCTATGATAATATATACATATGGGGTATCCCTAACTCTAAAAATTTGAAATCTTCTATCATTCACTATGCTACTTCCAGTGACTTGCATATCCACATTGGAGATCTACACTTGCACTCATTAGAATTTTAAAATATAATGGAAAATTGATTTCAGTATCATTTCTTTTCATTGCTAGATGCTAATTTTTTTCATTTTCTTGCAGATTTTTCTTGAAAAAATTTAAACATATATACTTAAGAGACACATAATGTCATGGAATTGAAAAATGCATGTGTTTGAGATAGAGATGGTGCATCTATTATGTACTTTGTTCTTATTTTATAAAATTTTGAGCTATTTTGGAATAAGAAGAGAATAATTGCAACCTAATTATTTATGTAATGTCTACCATTTACTCAATATTACATTCGTTGCTGATAAACACACACACACACACAAAAAACACTTTTGAGTCCATTTCCTCACATTTTGAAAGCATGTCATTGTCAGTGTTAAATTGTCACTTTGGGTTTGTACAAACCATGAGTGATAGAAGGATCATTGAGGAATTAAAAGTTAGAAAATTACATTTTGCCTTTTTTTCCTGTTCCCTTTTTTTCTTGGTTAAAACCTTAACAAAATAAATTTGTATCTAATTTTTTATATCCTCATTTACTTTTCCGGTTTTTTGTTATTTTGGGTTGCTGAGAATCACGGAATATGAAAAAAAGTTCGTAATATTTTTAAGTTAACATTTTTTTTTTTTGGAGCTCACTCTAGCATCCAAACGTAGCATTTTAGTAACTTTTTTTGACTTATTTGTACGTTGACTAGATAGATTAAAAAGAGTGGTTTGGGTTGTGCGTCGCTAGATTGTCAACAGCATATCATCTTCTTCCTCTTCTTTTTACCTGGATAGGCTTTTGTTCATATATAAGTCTCTGCTGCGCGTAGGCACGGATTGTATGCTAGTAGAATCTAATTAGGCTACATTTACAAGATTTGGCTTATTCATTTCGATTTCTTTAAAAGTGACAATTAATTAGGAGACATAGCAGGTGCACCTCCACCTCCACCTCCACCTAACAGATTTGAAGTCCCACTTTTCTAATTAGTATATATAATAATTAATTTGTTGTTATGTAAAGCCAAGAATACAACGGCCACATTCATATTTTAAAGCATTGTTTAACAAATATACATGGTTGGAATAGTGAAATGGATTTCGACGAGCACGGAGTTCGAATGTCCAACGACTCATTAATTAGTATATGGGGATTTGTTTAAAAGTAAAGAACCTACTCACTAGACTAAAGACCATTCTGAGATTTGCAAAATAAAGTTCAACCAAAATTTTCAATGTAACGAGATGATAGGAATAGAATGCATACACTTTTATGTGATTTGTGGGGCAATTTTTAGGGTTTTCTTGGTATTTGTGCATGAGGTCTATGCAAGGTGTGATGATGAGTTTGCAATTGGGTTATTAGGTTGATATCCACGTAACCCTTGATAGTGTGTGTATATATATACATATATGTGTGTGTGTGTATATAGGAAAAACTAAGAAAAAATTCAATTAGAGTTTAATTTTGCGTCATATATCCTATCTAATTTAAGTTTTTAAATTTTTATACCAAGTGAGTTAATTCAGTATAAGAATTAGATTTCAATATTAATAGACAAATTTGAGAGAAAATTTAATTAAATTTCAAATTGGAATTCAATTAGAATCTAATTTTGTGCCACGTGTCTCATCTAATCTAAATTTTTAAATTTTTGTGCCAAGTGAGTTAATTCAGTGTCAAAAATTAGATTTCAACTAGTATGTAGGCCATGCTACCGCACGGGAATTGATATATTATTAATCATGAGTTTATTCATGTTTAAAATGCTCAGTTAAGTCTAAATTCATATTATTAACTAGAAAATTTTATTAACAAAACTTAGTAGTATATATTTTATATTACTAAACTCATATATATTGTATTTTAGTGCACAAGAATGGTTATTTATAGTGATATTATTGGTCAATTTCTTTTTTGTCTTTTTGGGTTTATCACAAGGATAGAATTAGATAAAACAATAAAAATATATATTGCTTTTTATTATTTAAGTGATGCTATTGGACATTTTTAAAGCAAACTAAATGTGAAACTTAAACCAAGGGGAAACAAACTATTTTCTCTAAGTTAATTTTTTCAATCCTCATAAATATTTAGATTCATGATTTTTTTAATTTGTACTTTCATCAAGCCACTAAACCGCATGATGAAAAAGAAACATGAATAATAATGAAGTCTATATTGTCATCAATCAAATACAATTAGTTCATATTAATCTTCTCCAAAAATTGCTAAATCCATCAACTCCTTTGGCTTTGGAACTGAACAATGTAATCAGTGAACCATCCAAAACCCCATGAACCATGGCTACCCCTTCCCTTTTTCTTGCCAGCAAACTCAAAGCAGAGTCTCTAGCAAATGCAAAACTCAAATCTCTGGCTACCCAAAACCAATTAACCCAAATACTCTAAACAAAAGCAAACCAAATGTGACACAAATATCCTAAACAAAGAAGTGATAAATCTACAATAGCATATGAGAATAAAAATATCATTGAGAATACAAAACATGGCAGGTTTATTTGAAGTAAACAGCAAGATATCTGAATGTCTAATAAAACCAAATTGAAGTTTAATAACACTAAAATAATTATATGTCCTATTTTGTATATAAGTAATCAATAAGGGATGGTAAAAATAGGGAAATAGTGTAAAGAGAAACTACAGAAAAAAGTCAAAAATAGTCATTAAAAGGAAGTTGATAACAGTTTTTAATTTCAACAGCAAGAATCAAGATTAATTACACAAAGGTTCCTCAAATTTATTAGGCTTTACTCCAAAATTACAGAAAGAGATATATAAGATTATACGCACACCCAAGTTATGGAATTCATGAAACTTTCCACCGATTATTATGTAATCATCTATTCATAAAATAAATAAATAAAAGTAAATCATCTATAAGTACTCAAGACATACACAATAAAAACAAATGAATAAACAAAATAAGCAAAGCTAACAACAACAATAGAAAACTAAATACTTCTGTCAAAAAAGAAAAAGACAAAAAGAAGAAGAAAAAAAAATCCCTTTTTTTTTATTTTTTATTTTTTATAAACTTCCTTCTTTTAGGAGATTGTAAAATCCCTCTTAATCTGTGTTTATGCATGAAATATATTCAAATGAAACATAATGAGGAAAATACAAAACAGCTCTTCACCATTATAGGATTCTTACTATAACTCCTCAATTTACATTGCAAAGAGGACAATTCATTCCAAGAATACAAAGTCAAACAAAAAATATATCATGAGGTAAAGGGAGAGAAAAAAGAGATCCCTTAAAGCCAATCCTTATTTTGTACTTGCACTGATTGAAACTAAAAATTGGTCCCTCAAGATCAAATGTCCAAGCCTATGTAAGTGCAAAGGAAGTGGCTATGGTAGGCCTATCCAAATCTTCCATTATAGAATTTTCTCAATACCAATCATTAAAAGATAAGAGCTAGTACCAATAGAAATCTGCATTGCCTTGCTCTTTCCTTGAGCCATGTACATTTGGTTTTCAATTTCTTGATGCTTCCTACCATTGTCCTTTTCCATCAACTCCTATTTCATTAGGATCTTGATAATATTTGCACGTTCTTAGTTTCATCAATATTCATTCTCTTATTTGTCTCTGCCCCTTTTTCAACTACTCTCTGGATCTAAGTAGCAATTAAGACATAGCAAAATAAAAATAAAATATTCATAAAAAATAGCATTTGCATAAAACATAAAATGATGCATTGAGTTGCACTATAAAACTCAAAGGATTATTATATCATAAATTATCCAATTTGTTGGTCACTAATTGGGTGCAAGTGCAAACACATGCATATCACGAATTGGGTATAAGGTTGTAACGTTGAATGCTCATAGGAAACCAATACCAAATTGGATCAAAACGTAGTTCTAAGAAAGGTCCTAGTTATGAACACAGCCAGTAAATGGCACCATATTATAGTTTACACTTGCTGTCAAGGTGCACATATGTTGCGAATTTAGAATATGGATACTCAAAGTCATGTAATGAGTCTACCCACACCTAAATATGAAGAAACATCTTGATGTACCTTAACTAAGTACCACACTACTTTTTTAATATGAAAAACAACTTAAACATGAGGATATATGCAACAGCAACATGAGTTTATATGCAAAATTTAGTGAAATTAAGATGAGTGCACAAATTTTCAAAAATAATTCAACAAAACAAATTATTCAACAACATGAGTGATAAAAACTAAAAAAAAAAATAGATACTAAGATACCCAAACTGGCAATATTGTTTTTTAGGATATAGAAACGAAATAGTGCCCTTTTAAAAAAATAAAACCTCTTAATTGTCAATCTTCCAAGGAGAGAGAAAGAGATTGGCATTAAGAAAATAGACATATTTGCATATTCCTCTCTCTTGAAATCATATTAACCTGCCCCGCTTAAAAAAAAGGGGATATATTGTATGGATTTTTCTTTAGAAGAAATTGATTCAAGTAGCAATTGAATATAAACACAACATACACAATAAGAGAAGAAGAAGTTTGTTTGGCAAAGACGTTGCTCTATTTTGACTTTGGAGTTATGATGGTTATGAAAAAGGGTAAGAAAGTGATATCTTTTGCTATCTCCAAGAGATCTAGTACCTGATAACATTTGAATCATGGGTTGAAGATATTTCATGGGTGCCTAAAACAATGTCAATAAATAATAAAATAGTAACATTTGCGCAATAAAAAACTATTATATCCAAAATTTAGAACTAAACAAAAGCATGAAAATTTTTTAGAACAAAAAAAAATAAATAAAGAAAGAAAGAGATATAGAGAGAAAGAGACTAATCTGTCTTCTTTGTTAACTTCAAAGTTCAACCAAAGCCTTTCCCTATTACCTATACCTTCTTTGTCTACAATATTTTTTCTTGCTCCTCTCTTGCTACCTTGTGACGTCACTTGAACAGTGAAAAGGAAATCTAATATAAACTAATCAAATCTAACCCAAAAGCCTAAATCATATTTAACGTCCTAATTTTAAAAACATAAATGCCAGTAGCGGGCCCAGCAATCTAATAGTAGCAGTAAGGTTGAAGACTGGTAAGACAATCTCACAATGGCGGTTCCTAACCTTTTGATTCAGTAATCTTCTTGCAAAATACCCACCATCTTATCTGATAAAGATCTTTGTGAATTCATGCTTTGACAAAAGGACGGAAAAAACATATTGAAAAATATGTTTATTTGAGGAAGAAAATAGGTAGTTTTAATGGCAGTTAGCTTTGGATGAGTGGGTTTAACGTTTGTGTGAGATTTAGCATTTGGCTTGAATTTTTTAGACGTGTTTGTTTCATACGGTATAACCTTTCACTTTTTAACTTAAACATTGTATAGTTTTAAATGGGCTTTTTTTCTATATGCCAGAACAACTATATTGATGAGGCCTTGTGATCATGATGAAGGTGCAACAACCAACAGCCTATTATTGATATAGCATGTCAATTTATAAATCAACCAAATGATTAAACATACTAAGGACACATAAACAAAAAAAAACAGAATTCTCACTAAAGTGTTTGACTTCCTTAGACAATGTAGCTCAAGTCATAGCAAACCTTGAAATGTAATTGATGGGGAAAAAAATCAACCTTAATCCTAAAGCCTACTTGATGTATTTTAAAACAAAATAAAATTTGGTGTATTTTTAATAGAATACAACATTGGTTCATTAAAAGATGCATATTAAGCTATTATTATTTCTGCACATGCATAAACCCGAAAACTTCATAGCATATCCCGTTTTAGAGAAGGAAAACACAACAATACACAAAATTTTCCATGATTAATATATCATAATGCTTAACGATATGGCATGAAGGGAGTTCTAAATAAGAGAACTTAAATAAAAGAATCCACCCATACATAAAGGCATGGAATATTCATTGATAATTGTCAGGTGGAATGTTCATTGTCAATTTCTACTTTGCCATTCATTTCAAAGTTTTATACTAAAATTCAATTTAGTTTCATGGTGCTTGCTCTTAGATTCATAATTAATTCAATTTGATATTAATGGCCATTTATAAATGGCAATAGAACTTTAAAAAAATTAACTATATTAAAATCATCTACCACTAAAAACTATTGTATACCTTTTTTTTGTTACATATCCACCAGTTTCAAAAGTGGGCAAAGTTGTACAGTAAGGAATCAATCCATGAGAATGTGCACATATTTAGACTTTTTGAGGAGAAGCACTAATATTAAAAATTAGATTCACTACTTCTAAGAGGCATCTAAAATATTAATTAATCTTCATGTTGATCATAGCAATATACCATTAAATAAATATATTGAAGAAAATTCAAATAAAATATATGCAAAGAAACATCTAGTAGAAGTCCTATAAACAAATAGATTAGAATAGAATAAATCATATAAGAAATGTCTAAAACAATACGTACCTGTTTAGGTTCAGATTGTTGTAAAGAGAGAAGCAGCATCTAGCAAAGAAGACATGGTTGGCAGCATAGTATGCAGATTGTAAAATCAATCACAAAATAGCCCAGAACCATTTTAATCCTAATATTTAAAACAAAAAAATAGAAAAAAAAAATCCAAACCCAAATACGTAAATGAATGTTGACACCCTATTTTGCAACCCATATTTAACCTCACATGAAGGGTAAAAGGGTAATTTCACATTGGAAATATGCATCTTGATTCTGGTCATTAGATCCTTAATCTCATTTCACCAAAATAATCTTGATGTTGTAACGATCAAATCGACTGGTCATGAGCCCTAATCGGACCATTAGATTGAAAGTTGTCATCAAATCAAGTTTTAATGGCTGAGATGCACTATTACAAATTGAGTCTGACTATATGTGATTATGAACAATTGATTTCAATTGGTTATAAATATAATCAATTTGAGATCGATGATGTGTCATAATTTGATTGGTTAGGATTACATTTTATGGTAGAGTTGCATACACCTAATTAACTAGATAGTTAAACATTAATTATTCAATGAGTAATTTGTGCAATTATCTTTTAATTAGAGTAAATTTAGAGCCAATTAAGTCTGAAATGGGAGTGATTGGAGCCATTTAATGTTAATTGGGAGCTAATTTGGGGACCTATTAATGTTAATTGTGCTGAAACCATTTTTTAACAAATGACCTCTGCTTATCATTTCATTGATATCTCTCAGAATATTTTGAATCTGTGAACAAGGTTATTTTTCCCAGAAACTAGACATCCAGGGCTTCAATTTGAGCACAAGAATGAGACAATTCCAATCAGAATTGAGGCAGATATGATTTTTCAAATTTGGCTCTATAGGCTGTGACAGCAGCTACGGGAAAACCGAATTTTGGCTTGCTCCTCACTCTCACCAATCTTTCCATTTAATGCACCAGATTTCCCTAAAGGCTAAAATGAGGTCTAGGTTCATGATTCTTTGTCAACTCTCATTAAATGGCCTTCCATTCATATTTCCTCTACCACTACTATATAAACCCCCCTCTCCTTCATTCCAAAGACAAAAAAAAAAATCCCCCTCTCTTCTCTTCTCTTAAGTTCTAGTGAAGTTGAGTAGTCTTGTCATATCTTGGTCTTCCTGAGACTCAAGGTATTGAGTGAGACTCACTCTCCCTCTCCTAGTTCTTCTTTTCCTCCACCCTTAGGACCTCCATCAAGAATCTCCTCCTCCATTACATGGATCTTGCATGAAGGTATAATCCCCTTCCCTAACTGTTTGCTTATATTGTCATGATGAGAATTTAAGATTAAAGCATGATAATTCTCTTGAATATGTTTGAATGTTCTTAATTGTTCTTATGTGTTCTTCACATGTTCTTAGTTGTTCATCACATGTTCATGCATATCACTAGATTTAATCTTAAATCCACATCAAAAATATGAAAAACATGTTTGTTTAGTAATTCTTCAAATCCTTGAATCTAGGTTATCACTATCCACACACATTCACTAGAGTTCATTTTTTAATCCAAACGTCATGCTTAATAAATTGAATTAGGGTTTATCACATGCACACACATTAAATTCAACATACAAATTGATTGACATATTGGATGATGTGATATGAATGTTGGCCACCATAGTCTAGAAGACCGGTTTTACCGGGCAACGTGGGTGCCTAACACCTTCCCACCTTGTAACATAGCCTCCGAGTTTAGATCAAGGGTTAGTAGATCAAATGCTTATCCATGTAATTTTTGATTTTTAGATTGTAACTAGGAAATAAAGCCATGTACTTTATCTTAGATTGTATCTAGGACTAAAGCCATGTAATTTTCCTATGATCAATGTAAAGTGAATTACAGATTAATAAAATGAGGAATTTTTCAATTTTTGGTTTTCTTATTTATTCCAATAATTAAATAAGTGGCAACTCCATTGTAAAACCCTTAATGTAAAGGGGAAAATATAACTAGTCGAATCTCCATTTTGAGAGGCAATAACACGACTCCACCCATTCACATGGGTTTGGCCCAACATCCCATAAAAACGGGCCGGGGGTGCGGTCTCTCACAGTGGCGACTCCACTAGGGATATTGAGGGCTAAGCTTCAATTAGGTTATGGTGGCCAACCATGTCATTGTTTGTTTATTACTTTTTGTAAATAATATATCTAATATGTCATTATATTGCATGTCATGCATCATTTGCTTGAATGAAATTCATTTTATTTGTGTGCTAGCCCGGAAGCCCGGTAGTATTAGCCGTGGATTGTGGTCTTCCTGAGACTCACATACCCAGCGGTGAACCTACCACCCACCACGACAAGGATCATCATGGTTATGCCATGGTGGTTTATAGGGACAAACTGTACCGTTCGAACCAACGCGGCGCTCCTGGCGTCACAAGTTGGGAGGTACGACGTCCTAGCTTGTGGGGACCTTTAACCTACTATCTACCCATGTTGTAATGACCCATAGAACCTACCTTTAGGTCGGTCCATGTAAATTGCATTTCATTACGCATTTGTTTGGCCGTTGTTTGAACCATGATGACTCAAGTCCAACGCTTGAGCCCATCATGATTGTTTGAGCATTGCATGTTGTGAATGAACTCAAACCCAAAAGCCTAAGATTGAACTCTACTTGAAATGGAAGCCCAATTTGTTTCTTGAATGAGTCTAAGCCCAACACTTGAGCCCATCAAAGGTGTATATTCATGATCAACATCAAAGGCCAAAAGCTCACAAGATGCATGCCTTCCAAGTGTAAGCCCAAGCCATTTCAAGCAGATACCAAGAGATCATAATCAATGTTCAAGCCTTCCAAGTGAAAGCCCAAGCCATTTCATCATAATCAAGGTTCAAGCACACCAAGCCTCAAGCATCCTAAATGGACCAAGAGGAAGCAAGTGGCCCAACTTTGCCTCACTCTGCATTTGGTTTGCAACATCATGGTTAAGCTTAAAGTTTGATTGTTTATTCCATGTTTCTATGTTTCTTTGAATTCAAATTCTTCATGTAGCATTTAATGAGCTTTGTTTGTGTATATATATAATAAAAAAAAACAATTCAAGATTTCCAAATTTCCCAAAAAAAAGAGAAAAATTTCCAAATGAAAAAAGCCTTTGGACAAGGGGCATTGAGCCCTTAAGTCATTTAAAAAAAAAAAATTCCTTGAACTAGGGGCATTGAACTTCCTAGTGACTTTTTAAAAAAAGACCCAATTTTTTTTGTTTCTTTCAAGATTAAAAAGAAAAAAGAAAAAAAAAGAAGTCTCCTTTTCAAAATGGTACATGAGGATCCCTTGGACAAAACATTTTTAGAATCTTGATGTTTAAAAGCTTGAGCAATCAACTTGTACCAAGGAATGATTAATTTCATTTGATCCATGTAAAGACTTTTGCTACTTGACTTAGAATATAAGAAGAAATGGTCTTAAAAGGCAATCAAAAAATCCATCCATTGAAAAATCTCGAGAATCCATGCACTTGATCCAATTTTCAAAAGTCTTTTGTTTCACATCATTAGAGCATTCATACTTTTTCTTTTAAGATGAATTTATTAAAAGAGCTTGAATCACTGTGCCTACAAGCAAGCATTACTAGGGATAGGAGGCCATCTTTGGTTAAACCAAATTATTTCCTATGACCTAGAATGTTCATCATCTATTGCTAGCTCATTTGAACCTTCAAACATTTAGCCTTTTTTTGCATAAACCCACTAAAATCTAAACCTAGGGTGGGAAAGTTCAAAGTATGCATGCTTAAATCTCATGTTGAGGAGGAGTTGACCTTGTAGTTTTGAAGCTAATTGATGAAGCTCTCCTAGAAGACATGAAAGACAAGTAGAGAATTCATTAAGCTATAAGAGATCATCAAAGTAAAAGGAGTTTTTACTCAATCAAGGAAGGAGAAATGAAATTCCATCAATGTGAGAGAAAACAAAATGTGCATCAAGTTTGAAGAACCTAAAATTCATCATGCCAAGAAGAGTAGAAGGTTCATCCAAAAGAAAGTTCATCAAAAAGGAAAAGATTCATCAAGCACAAAAAGGTGCAAGTCCATTGAGGTAAGAAAGAAGTCTATAGAGTGCATCAAAATGACCAAAAATCATTAAGTTGAGAAATACAAGGAAGAAAAAAGGTCCCCAAAAGTTAATTCAATCAAAAGATGAAAGACCCAAAAAAAAAATAAAAAAAGAAAGAAAAAAAAAGAAAGCCCGCTAGGCTGAAAACCCAAAAGGGCGGCCTAGGCAAAAGTTAGGGCCAAAAAAAAAAGAAAGAAAAAAAAAGAAAGCCCGCTAGGCTGAAAACCCAAAAGGGCGGCCTAGGCAAAAGTTAGGGCCAAAGAAAAGAAAGAAAAAAAAAAAAGGAAAAATCCTAGCAAATTGGAAACTTGAAGATATAATCTAAAAAGAAAAGGATTTTACAAGATGAAAGTCTAGAGGTATGATTCAAGATGAATGAGCATAAAAGCAAATGTTGAGACAAGTGACCAATGAAGACTAGTGAGAAGATGACAAAGAAGAAATGGGACAACTCCTCTAATACTTGATTTTTGAGTAATGCATACTTGGGGGAAACATCATAGGGAATTTTGAGTCTTTTATATCTTTCATTTCATAAGCCAAACCCAGCCTACATTACAACCCATGAGTAAAGACCTCCTTGAAGTCTTGCTAGTTGTAGGTGCATCTTAAACTCTAATAATATTTTTCTCTTGAATTAAAAAGGAAAAATGCTTAAAATTGTCAAATCCCACAAGATGATATGTCCAAGGACAAATTTTCTCAAATTCTCAAATCCTCAAAATAACTCAAAAGAACTTCCAAACCTGGAGCACTCTCCTTGTTTGCACCCAATAATGTGATTCATAAATATTATCACATTTCATTTCTTGATTGCCTTTGGAGACTTAATCTGATGATGTTCAAAAGGAAGAGGCAAATTTGATTACATGAGTTTAATGATCCTGATCCTTCCTAATCAAAGAGATTTGTTTGACTCTTAAACACTTTGATTTGCCAAAATGGTTGTTCAAAGAATCACCTCTTGTTCATAATTTAAAAAAAAAAAAAAATCATTCTTTTTCAAAATCCGGTTCTCTTGAACTACGTCTTGACCTGATCCTCTATGACAGAGGTACGTAGGCAGCCTTGCAGAGGCCCGGTCCCATTCACCCAAACAACCTTGGAGAACAAAGTCAAAATAATGTGACAAAATTGTTTGGGTGCATGTTAGGTTAAGCCCATTTGTTTGCATTAAGCATGTTTAAACTTAGAGCATTGGCCTATTTATATTGTATGCAAGTTTTCATGATAATTGGTTTCTAACAAGTTAGAGAAAGAAAGCCTTTTTGCAGGAACCAATGATGACGGACCGTGATCTTCTTTCATGTTCCCCAATTGTCGCAACATCAAATGAACTCAACTTCAATTCAAGCATGGAATATGCCTCAAACTAGGGGCATTGGGTAAATACTTCCAATTCATTTCAATGAATAAATCCATTGCTAATTGAAATTATCTTTTTGCAGAAATTAAGCAAGGACTTATCCAGCAATCTGCATCAACTCCCAACCAAAGTTGTTCTCATTCAAAGGATAGGTTTTTCAAAAAACATCATCATGAATAAATCTTCATCACTTTTACTCCATCTTCATCTTCCTCACTTTTTGATAATGAATAAATCTTCATATTTCAAAAAAAAAAAAAAAAAAAAGACAAAGGCAAAATTTTCCAAAAAAAAAAATCAATTCTTTCTAATTCTTTCAAAAAAAAAGAAGAAGGAAATTTTCAAAAAGGGCCTTGGGACTAGGGGCATTGGGCTCGTACTTCTTAGGTTGCTTTCAAAAAAAAAAAAAAATCATCAATCAAAATTTTCAATTCCTTGAAAAAATTCAAGATTTCCAAATTTTTCAAAAAAAAAAAAAAAAAAAAAAAAAAAATTTCAATTCTTTCTAATTCTTTCAAAAAAAAAAAAAAAATCATCAATCAAATTTTCAATTCCTTGAAAAAATTCAAAATTTCCAAATTTTCCCAAAAAAAAAAAAAATCTTCATTAAATTCTTCTTCAGGAACAGAAAGCTATGATCCTCTTCCATATTTTCCAATGATGTAACATCAAGTCAACTGTCCACCCTCAACATTCATCGAAGCATGGAATATGTCCCAAACTAGGGGCATTTGCCAGGTATGCCAAATTCTTTTCAATGAATAACTCTGTTACTAATTGAAAACGTTTATTTTGCAGGTACTAGTGTAAAAGGCCACACACATCGGCATGAGCTAAGATCCAAAAATCCTTGGTCCTCTGAAAAACATGAGCCAAGATCCAAAAATCCTAGGTCTCTGAAAACATGAGCCAGGATCCAGAACCTTTGGTCCTCTGAAAACATGAGCCAAAGCCCAAAAAACCCTTGGTCCTCTGAAAACATGAGTCAAGATCCAAAAATCCTAGGCCTCTGAAAACATGAGCCAGGATCCAGAACCTTTGGTCCTCTGAAAACATGAGCCAAAGCCCAAAAAACCCTTGGTCCTCTGAAAACATGAGCCAAGATCCAAAAATCCTAGGCCTCTGAAAACATGAGCCAGGATCCGGAACCTTTGGTCCTCTGAAAACATGAGCCAAAGCCCAAAAAACCCTTGGTCCTCTGAAAACATGAGCCAAGATCCAAAAATCCTAGGTCTCTGAAAACATGAGCCAGGATCCAGAACCTTTGGTCCTCTGAAAACATGAGCCAAAGCCCAAAAAACCCTTGGTCCTCTGAAAACATGAGCCAAGATCCAAAAAATGAAAACATGAGCCAGGATCCAGAACCTTTGGTCCTCTGAAAACATGAGCCAAAGCCCAAAAAACCCTTGGTCCTCTGAAAACATGAGCCAAGATCCAAAAATCCTAGGCCTCTGAAAACATGAGCCAGGATCCAGAACCTTTGGTCCTCTGAAAACATGAGCCAAAGCCCAAAAACCCTTGGTCCTCTGAAAACATGAGCCAAGATCCAAAAATCCTAGGTCTCTGAAAACATGAGCCAGGATGAACCTTTGGTCCTCTGAAAACATGAGCCAAAAAAGAAAACATGAGCCAAGATCCAAAAATCCTAGGCCTCTAAAAACATGAGCCAGGATCCAGAACCTTTGGTCCTCTGAAAACATGAGCCAAAGCCCAAAAAACCCTTGGTCCTCTGAAAACATGAGCCAAGATCCAAAAATCCTAAGATTGGCCAGGAGAAAACAACCTTTGGCCAGGATCCAGAACCTTTGGTCCTCTGAAAGCATGAGCCAAAGCCCAAATCCGTCGTCCTCCAGGTAAGCATATCTTGTACTTATACAAAAAAAAAAAAAAAAAATTCTGCATGCATGAACTACGTTTAGACCTGATCCTCCCACTAAGAGGTACGTAGGCAATCTCCCTCGAGATTCGGTCCACATTTTGATCCAGAACATGATCGTCTACATTTTTATTTACATGCATCATACATTCACCACGGTTAAATACTGATTGCAAAGTTAGGTGTCTCTTTCATACATTGGCATTCGCTTTTCAAGCTCTTCCAATGAGGAGCATTCTGTTGACACCCTATTTTGCAACCCGTATTTAACCTCACATGAAAGGTAAAAGGGTAATTTCACATTGGAAATATGCATCTTGATTCTGGTCATTAGATCCTTAATCGCATTTCACCAAAGTGATCTTGATGTTGTAACGATCAAATCGACTGGTCATGAGCCCTAATCGGACCATTAGATTGAAAGTTATCATCAAATCAAGTTTTAATGGCTGAGATGCACTATTACAAATTGAGTCTGACTATATGTGATTATGAACAATTGATTTCAATTGGTTATAAATATAATCAATTTGAGATCGATGATGTGTCATAATTTGATTAGTTAGGACTACATTTTATGGTAGAGTTGCATACACCTAATTAACTAGATAGTTAAACATTAATTATTCAATGAGTAATTTGTGCAATTATCTTTTAATTAGAGTAAATTTAGAGCCAATTAAGTCTGAAATGGGAGTGATTGGAGCCATTTAATGTTAATTGGGAGCTAATTTGGGGACCTATTAATGTTAATTGTGCTGAAACCATTTTTTAACAAATGACCTCTGCTTACCATTTCATTGATATCTCTCAGAATATTTTGAATCTGTGAACAAGGTTATTTTTCCCAGAAACTAGACATCCAGGGCTTCAATTTGAGCACAAGAATGAGACAATTCCAATCAGAATTGAGGCAGATATGATTTTTTAAAGTTGGCTCTATAGGCTGTGACAGCAGCTATGGGAAAACCGAATTTTGGCTTGCTCCTCAATCCCACCAATCTTTCCATTTAATGCACCAGATTTCCCTAAAGGCTAAAATGAGGTCTAGGTTCATGATTCCTTGTCAACTCTCATTAAATGGCCTTCCATTCATATTTCCTCCACCACTACTATATAAACCCCCCTCTCCTTCATTCCAAAGACAAAAAAAAAAAATCCCCCTCTCTTCTCTTCTCTTAAGTTCTAGTGAAGTTGAGTAGTCTTGTCATATCTTGGTCTTCCTGAGACTCAAGGTATTGAGTGAGACTCACTCTCCCTCTCCTAGTTCTTCTTTTCCTCCACCCTTAGGACCTCCATCAAGAATCTCCTCCTCCATTACATGGATCTTGCATGAAGGTATAATCCCCTTCCCTAACTGTTTGCTTATATTGTCATGATGAGAATTTAAGATTAAAGCATGATAATTCTCTTGAATATGTTTGAATGTTCTTAATTGTTCTTATGTGTTCTTCACATATTCTTAATTGTTCATCACATGTTCATGCATATCACTAGATTTAATCTTAAATCCACATCAAAAATATGAAAAACATGTTTGTTTAGTAATTCTTTCAAATTCTTGAATCTAGGTTTATCACTATCCACACACATTCATTAGAGTTCATTTTTTAATCCAAACATCATGCTTAATAAATTGAATTAGGGTTTATCACATGCACACACATTAAATTCAACATACAAATTGATTGACATATTGGATGATGTGATATGAATGTTGGCCACCATAGTCTAGAAGACCGGTTTCACCGGGCAAGGTGGGTGCCTAACACCTTCCCATCTTGTAACATAGTCTCCGAGCTTAGATCAAGGGTTAGTAGATCAAATACTTATCCATATAATTTTTTATTTTTAGATTGTAACTAGGAAATAAAGCCATGTACTTTATCTTAGATTGTATCTAGGACCAAAGCCATGTAATTTTCCTATGATCAATGTAAATTTAATTTCAAATTAATAAAATGAGGAACTTTTCATTCATGGTTTTCTTATTTTTCCAATAATTAAATAAGTGGCGACTCCATTGTAAAACCCTTAATCTAAAGGGAAAAATATAACTAGTCGAACCTCCATTTTGAGAGGCAATAACACGACTCCACCCATTCATGTGGGTTTGGCCCAACACATCATAAAAACGGGCCGGGCGCGCGGTCTCTCACAATGAAAAAAATAAATTCTAACCCAAATACCTAAAACTCAAACCAATCCAACCAAATATCCAAACATAAAGTATATTTAACATTCAATTAAAAAAAAAATTACCGTTGATGGTTCCAATAAAGTAGAAACTATACCTGGTAGTACTGCTTCTACTCAAACTTGGATTGCTTCCAAGGATTTCCCTTTCCACCTACAAACCCTGAAAAAGAAAAGCTTAGAAAGAACCCAACTCATCTCTGTAGAGAAAGGAATTGACATTGACAGATATAAATCCAAAATACTTGAAATAAAAAAATACGAATAACCAGGAAATATTAAATAAGAACAGTCACAGCTGAAAAGCATTCATCATTGATCCCTGGTAAATTAAACAAAGACACCCTCATAATTCACCACTATTTACATTAATACCACTTAAAGCACAAACGGTTACTGTAAAGTCAAACTCAAAACTTGAAAACTCACTGTATTGGGAGACTTGAAAGACGATGACCCATCAACAACATCGTCGGAGGCACCCAAAGAAAGCGGCATCTGTATTAGACTAGGCTCGCCGACTTTAGCCCCGGCATCGCGAGACATGAAGAGTTGCTGTTGGAGCATGATGGCAGTGGCAGTGGAGGACTTAGTAGAGCCAGAAATCTAGTGGCTACGGAGCTTGGAAGCAAGGGTGGAAGAGTCATTGTCAAACTGGTAAGGAACATTGTTGTCAGGGTTAGACGGTGGCGTTTCATTGGAGAGTTCTTTGGGCTTGAGGTCCCACGGGGTTTTAAGGTTGAGGTCAGGCCAAGAACACGAAGGCTCCAAGAAGTCATCATGTGTGTTGTTGGGGTCGAAGTGTGAGTTCTAGAGGTGTTGAATATGAGAGTTTTGGATCTATAGGGAGCTGTATTTCTAATTTGCGTTTGATTATTGTAGAAGGGGAGGTGAAGCAGGCGTGGCTGATATCAAAAGGTTTTATTTAGCCAAAAAAAAAAAAAAAATAGCACAACATTGAATGTAAAACACAGATTTCTAGAAGGGGAGGTTAATTTACTGTAGAAAACGAGGAGTCCAATATATATAAATCATAAAAAATGTAATCATATATTTAACTTTATATAGTATAAAATTAAAGGAAGAGGGAGTTTGAATGATTTTATATTTATGAGCCATTTTTTAATAACTAAAAACAATTCATATTAATAAGTCGTCTATATATATATATATATATATATAGGCAAAACGAAGAGAAAATTCAATTAGGCTGTATTTGTTTCGCCTGAAAACACTTTCAGAAAATTATTTTACACCCTTGTGTGTGTTTGGCAACTACGAAAAATATGGTCAACAGAAAATCATTTACGCTTTGACTAGAAAATAAGCCACTTTTAGCGTAAAATCATTTACGCTTTGATTTTACCTTCAAACAATTTCTGGAAACCACACTTGAAGAGAGAGAGCTCGAGCACACTCCTCACATGGTCCAAAACCCATCTCCAAGCTCACCTCAACCAAGCTTTGGCCAGTCCAAATCGTGCTACCCCATGGTCCAAAACCCATCTCCAAGCTTACCTTCAAACCATTTCAAAAAAAAAAAAAAAAAAAAAAAAAGAACCGAACCGAGAGAGAGAGAGAGAGAGAGAGAGAGAGAGAGGCCGGTCACCTAAACTTGAGATCGACTCCACCGCCTTCTGGGTCGTGCCTTTCACCGCCGATCTGCCCTGTTTCTCTCTTCCTCCCTCTATCGCCCATGTCACCAATCTACCATTTTTCTCTCTACCCATGTCGAGCAAACCACTGCAAGACGAGCGACCCACCGTGACCCAGTCGCCTCAACCACACGATCTTGCCTCTACCGCCTCTATATCAAACCCAATCGCCTCTCTCTCTCTTCCTTCTTCTCTCAATTTGACCGGATTTGATGAATTTTTTTTGTTGGGTTTTGTTTCTTTTGTGTTTATTTATTGAGAAATGATATTATATATTTGTTTGGAAGCTGAGAAAATGTGAGCAACAAGTAGAAAATGTGTTTTCTATAGTATTTTCAAGAATACAACCAAACACTAGAAAATATTTTTCAAAGAATTTTTTGAAATGCAACCAAACACTTGAAAAAATTTTCACCTGAAAAAATTTTACACTCGGAAAATATTTTACATTGAAACAAACACAACCTTAGATTTCAAATTAGAATTCAATTAGAGTCTAATTTCACGTTAAGCATCGTAACTAATTTAAGTTTCTAAATTTTTGTGCCAAGTGAGTTAATTCAATGTAAAATTGGATTTCAATATTAATAGACAAAGCTGAGATAAAATCCAATTAGATTTCAAATTGGAATTCAATTATAATCTAATTTGCGCCACGTTTCCCATCTACTCAAAGATTTTTTTTTTTTTTTTTTGGTGTCAAATAAGTTAATTTAGTGTAGAAAACAAGGAGTCTAGTTTATATAAATCATAAAAAAACTTAATCATATATTTAACTCCATATATAAAATTAGAGGAAGAGAGAGTTTGAATGATTTTATATTTATGAGCCATTTTTTTTATAACTAAAAACAAATCATATTAATAAGTCACCTACACACACACACACACACACATATATACATGCAAAGCTGAGAGAAAATCCAATTAGATTTCAAATTAGAATTCAATTAGAGTCTAATTTTGCGTCATGTGTCCCATCTAAAAGTTTTTAAATTTTTGTGCCAAGTGAGTTAATTCAATGTCAAAATTATATATAAATTAGAGTTTAATTTTGCATCACATGTCTCATCTAATTTAAGTTTTTTTTAATTTTTGTGCCAAATGAGTTAATTTAATGTAGAAAATGAGGAGTCCAAAGTAAATAAATCATAAAAAACCTAATCATATATTTAATTCAATATATAAAATTAGAGGAAGAGAGATTTTGAACGATTTTATATTTATGAGCCATTTTTTTATAACTAAAAACAATTCAAATTAATAAGTCATTTATGTAATATACCATTACTATGTACAATCCATTACTATATATATATATATATATATATATATAAGTTTAGAGAAAATTCAATTTGAATCAAAATTGGATTTTGTTAGCTTTCCATACAAATTAAATTGTTTAGATTTTTACTGTTATTTTTTCTCTGAACTAATGAGCATATTTTATACTATTTCTATTTAGATATTTTGTATGTGAAGATATTAAATGTAACAAACTGTAATTGAGCTAAACAATCCTATGCACCTATCTCTATTCAATTTAGGAGATATTATTTGGCCAATTTATTATTTTATTTTTGTTGTATTTAGTAAAATTTCGCAGGCAACTATTGTGAATTGATATTGTATATGTAGTATCCCATAGTGATTTTCAAAATTATATACGTAATATATAATAATAATAATAATAATAATAATAATAATAATAGGTGAAGCTAAGAAAAACTCAAATTAAAATTCCAAATTAGAGTTCCAATTTTGTGCCATGTGTCCTAAATTATTTATTCTTAAAAAGTTTTATTTCTTAATTTTAGAATCAAATGTTGGACCATATCATCAATATTCATCCAAGTGAGTTATTAAGTACAAAAACCAAAGAGTCTAGAATAAATAAATAAATAAGTGCTTCACAAATTTTTTTTTAAAAAAATGGACAATTTACATTTTATACCTAATAATATACTTACAAATTTTTTTAAAGAGTTAACAAAATATAAAAAATGACTATTAATAGCATTATATCTTTAAGTGTATCCATGCATGTGCATGAGATTACAAGCTAGTAACAATATAATGAGAAAGTTGGCGTAACCAATTTCATGAAAATTGCAAGGAAAAACTATTTTAGTATCCCCAAATGAGGTCAAACTATGCCCTATATATTTAATAACCTAAACTAACTTCAATAGCACTATTACAATTCTTCATTCACATGTGTAAGCACAGGTTACATACTAGTTTTCATAATAGTAATTAATCAAATTGGCTTATTTTGCCATAATTTGCCAAAGAGTTCTAGATTTGAACCTTTCAAAAGTGAAATAATGATTTTTAGGGTTTAAAAAATTACTTGTAAGGTATAAAAGCACATAATATAGGATCAGATTGATTGATAGACATATAGCGCATACATAAATCAAAATTCTAAATAGTTTTTGATAACTTAATGATGTAGAATAGATAGCACAGAACTTCTTGGAGTAGCAAGGGCGCCAAAAGTCACAGCGCAAGATCAAGAGGGGTGCCAATAGAGGCCATCGGGGCGACAATGTCGGAATCGCATGAAATTTGGCAAGTTGAAAGGAAAAAGGCATTTTGATCCAAACTCGAGATCTCGAGCATAGCCTAAATTTAGGCAAATTCATTCGTTAAGGTGCCAAAAACAGTTTTTTTGCTATTTTTAGTAATATTTATTTTTTCTTAATAACTTTTAGTTTAAAAGTCAAAATAAGGTCCAATCTATTTTGAGACAACCCTTAAGGTTAGTAGTTTCGATTTCCACAATTATTTCAATTTTGCTATTTTTGACAAGAAATACTATTTTGCCAACTAATTATGTGATTAGTGCGAATTAGGGTTTATGGGTGTTGCCCTAGCCACCCTAGGATTTCTTTTATTATTTAAACATACTGTAGCCTCCAGGACAATTCAATTTTTGAGATTTATAAAAATACAGATTGTCTTTTTTTCTCTAGTGGATTTCAGAACCCAATAATCTCGTGGATTCAAGGAACCCCTCATAGATTTAAGGTTTTCATTTAGAAGCTAAAGTGTTTAGTTTCTTTTTCCATTTAGAAAGCAACGTGTTTGTTTTTTTGTAACTTCCATGACATCACTCAACATTATAGTTCTTTAAATCTTAACCATTTTTTTAACTGATGACATGGTTAGAAACTTTTCTTTGTTGTTGTAAGGCTTAACTTTGTTCTTCATAACTCCATATATAAAAATTAAAAGTGATTACTTTTATTTTGTTAGAGACTAAAATTGATCAATAAAAGTTTTTTACAAGCTAAAAGTGATGACTATAACTATATTAGGGACTAAGTTAAGAGATCGATAGTGCATTTTGATCTTATTATAAAAAGTGTTTATCAAACAATAAAGTAGGAAGTCAATACATCATTTTAAACTTATGCCAATTTTTGTTTAAATCAACAATTTATAACATTTTACAATGTTATAGTAATCAATTGTGCATCAAAAACTTTAAAGTATAACTTGAAAATAATATCAAATTATGGAGTTTATTATATGAGTGCAACTTTTGTCCGGATGGGGCGTAAAACGCGTATTTTACACCCTTCAATCAAATTGCGCCATATCAACTTATTGCAAACTAAAAAAATAAATCTTACCGCATATAATCTTGCCTCTAAAAGTTCATATACCAACAAAATTGTATCTTCCTCTTGAAGAGCCAACCAAATCTCCAAGCCAGCTAAGACACAACCCCAGCCGCCAGAGATGTTGCCTAAAACCTCTGGAGATGTTGCCAAAATCTGCCAAAGACTCTGCCACAGAATCTACTCATTCTAAAAAGCCACTGAATGTACAAGCCGCTTAAGTAGCCAGAACCGCCAAAAGCTGCTGGAGACGTCGCCACTGACCTCTAAGGTTCCTTTTTCTTGATTTTTCTTTTTCTTTTTTCCAATTTTCATTATTGAAGGTACAATCTTTTTAATTTTTCTAATTTTGTGCAATTGGCCTAAATTTAGGCCCATCACACACAAGGGGCATGTGTTAGGTTAAAAATAAAAAAATAAACATTGTTCACATGTGTGAGCATGTGAGTCAATTTTCCACTAAATGGTGACTTGAGGGGCTGGATCTTGATCAATGTAAACCATGGCCCAAATAAACAAAACTTGCAAGGTCTATTATAATAGAGAATATCACAGTAAACTCACTTTGGAGGTCATGGTCACGTAACTAAAGGTTTTTGTAAAGTTTTCACATGTGTAAGCATGTGAGTCAGTTATCCACTAAGTCAGAAGTGCAATAGAAGTTACCAAAATATAAGGAGGAGTGCAGTAACTGTTTTTGTCTACTATAAATAAAGATTAAAGGTATTATCAGAAAGGACAACAAAATCTGACAAACTAAATTCAACGGTCAACGGAAGGATAACTTCATGTTTGTAAGTGCGTTTGCCTCACATGAATTGTCTAAGTATGGCTCTTTTTGTAATTTAACTTAGGATTTTGTGTGATTTGAATCTTTCTTATTTGTATGAACTTGAATTCTGAATTAAGATAACTACATATTGTGATTACATTGCTTGTTCCCTTATTTTTCTTAGTTGAATATTTTGTACTTTTGAAGTCCTATTAGTTTAGGCAGTGGCAGAGCCCATCAATTTGGTGTGAAGTATTGTCATGCAAGTAGTTCTTTTCAAGATAGTTTGTATTCTCACAAACGCCAACATCACATGATTCACACCTCAAACCCAAACAAACCCAAATCAATTTTTTTGAAGAAAAAAACTCATAACCATGATGGAAAGCTACATTGGATAGTGACCTTATAACCACCGACCACCACGCATCATGCCTAGAAACCGCCGTCCACCATCTTTCTAGATCGTGACCCAACCATCATACTCTTAGATCCAGATCTAGCCTCATAGATTTAAACAGCGATGTACGGCATGAGTTTTGAGGGTAAGTCAGCTCTGAAACCGTTTCGGTGGCAGTGTTTGTTGGTCCTTTGTTGAGTCTGAAACCTTATGGCTTGAGCTTGGACTTGAGGGAGAGATGGAGATTTTTCTAGCGTGAAGGCAAGAGAGAATGCAAAGAGAGAGAGAGAGAGAGAGAGCGAGCGAGCGAGCTAAGAACAAGGTAATCTAAAAAATGAAACATATTAGTTTAATGGATAGACAACAAACAGCGTTAGTGTTTAAGGACCAAATTGGTCATTTTAAAAAACATTTGGATGTATTTGGTATTATCCCAAACCTCAAGGTAGGTTATTGAAATTTACCCTAAAATTTTTTTTCTTCTATATTTTGCCCTTTTTATAATTTTTTTTTCTTTAATAACTTTTAAACCTTAAAAAATTAATAAAATATAAAATATTTTTTTTTTAATTTTCTAATGAAGTTTGACATATAAAAGAAATTTATTAACAAGAAAAAGACATTAAAAAAAAATGTTAAAACAATTTTAGGGAGTTTGGGGGGAGGGGGGGGGGTGGAATTTGCCATTCTAACTCTGCCAATGTAGGGAGTAAGAAGCTTGGTGGTTCTTCCAAGTTCCAACCACACAACAGGCTCCACAAAGCTAGAAGCTTGCTATGCTAGCTAAACATGTTACTTTGTTTTGCATTATGGATTTATGGTACAAGAATAGACTTGTCCATTTCCAACACCTAAACTAGCTAATGCTCCCTCTTGGCTTCACAATCAAGCGGCCATGCAAAGACAAATCTATACCCAACTTTTGTTGGGAGCTGACAATTGACAAGGCTCTACTATTACCTATTAGAATTATGTTATTAAATGATTAAATTTACTTTTCTATTGGTTTAATTTTTCAGAAGAATTGATAATTTAATAGATGGTATTAGAGTAAGAGGTTCAATCTCTATCTCCTTCACACTACCCTTACCTAATAAATATGAGTGATTAAATTTACTATTTACCATCTACATGTGTCCAAATCAAAATATAATTGAGAGCCATACATGTGACGAATTGATGACAGCATAAGAAATTGAAGATAATTGTTCAAGTGCTTAAAAAAAAATCCAAAAGGCCATAGGGATCCCTATATCCTCTAAAAATCCTTTGATGGACGCATGCTTATTCAAAAGCATGCCCAATTCCTAGGGTAGAATGCCAAAAACATGGTCCAATTCCTAGGATTCTTGCTTCAGATTTTCATGAGATAATAAAATCATGGCCCTTTAGAGGATGGGCAATGGATTTAATTGGAAAAATCAAACCAATCTCAAGAAAGAAAAACTGCTTCATAATCGTTGCAACAGACTACTTTACAAGGTGGGCTAAAGCAAAACCTTATAAGGAAGTGAATGAGTTTGATGTTATTCAATTTATAAAAGAAATGATAGTCCATAGGTTTGGAATTCCTCAATCTATAACAGTGGACAATGGAACCAGGGTAAAAGCCTTCACACAAGAATATGGTATTTGAATTTTGAATTCCACACCATATTATGCACAGGCAAATGGTCATGCAGAAGCCACTAATAAGATTATCAAGAATAATTTGAGGAAAATAGTGGCTAGAAATCCTACAAGTTGGGACAATTTGTTGTCTGAAGTATTGTGGGCATATAAACTTGCAAGGTCTATTATAATAGAGAATATCACAGTAAACTCACTTTGGAGGTCATGTTCACGTAACTAAAAGTTTTTGTAAAGTTTTCACATGTGTGAGCATGTGAGTCAGTTATCCACTAAGTCAGAAGTGCAATAGAAGTTACCAAAATATAAGGAGTGCAGTAACTGTTTTTGTCTACTATAAATAAATATTAAAGGTATTATTAGAAAGGACAACAAAATCTGACAAACTAAATTCACATACCCGGTCAATGGAAGGATAACTTCATGTTTGTAAGTGTGTTTGCCTCGCATGAATTGTCTAAGTATATCTCTTTTTGTAATTAAACTTAGGAGTATTAAACTTAGGAGTTTGTGTGATTTGAATCTTTCTTATTTGTATGAACTTGAATTTTGAATTAAGATAACTACATATTGTGATTACATTGCTTGTTCCCTTATTTTTCTTAGTTGAATATTTTGTACTTTTGAAGTCCTATTAGTTTAGGTAGTGGTAGAGCCCATCAATTTGGTGCGAAGTCTTGTCTTGCAAGTAGTTCTTTTCAAGATAGTTTAGATTCTCACAAACACCAACATCACATGATTCACACCTCAAACCCAAACAAACCCAAATCAATTTTTTTGAAGAAAAAAACTCATACCCACGATGGAAAGCTACATTGGACAGTGACCTTATAACCACCGACCACCACGCATCGTGCCCAAAAACCACCGTCCACCATCTTTCTAGATCGCGACCTAACCATCATCCTCTTAGATCCAGATCTAGCCTCATAGATTTAAACAGCAACGTATGGCGTGAGTTTTGAGGGTAAGTCAGCTTTGAAACCGTTTTAGTGGCAGTGTTTGTTGGTCCTTTGTTGAGTCTGAAGCCTTATGGCTTGAGCTTGGGCTTGAGGGAGAGATGGAGATTTTTTTGGCCTAAAGGCAAGAGAGAATGCAGAGAGAGAGAGAGGGCTAAGAACAGGGTAATCTAAAAAATGAAACATATTAGTTTAATGGATAGACAACAAACAGCATTAGTGTTTAAGGACCAAATTGGTCATTTTAAAAAACATTTGGATGTATTTTGAATTACCCCAAACCTCAAGATAGGTTATTGAAATTTACCCTAAAAATTTTTTTCTTCTTTATTTTGCCCTTTTTATATATATTTTTTTCTTTAATAACTTTTAAACCTTAAAAAATTAATAAAATATAAAATATTAATAAAATATAAAATATTTTGTTTTTATTTTCTAATGAAGTTTGACATATAAAAGAAATTTATTAACAAGAAAAAGACAGAAAAATGTTAAAACAATTTTAGGGAGTTTGGGGGGAGGGGGGTGGAATTTACCGTTCTGACTCTGCCCATGTAGGGAGTAAGAAGCTTGGTGGTTCTTCCAAGTTCCAACCACACAACAGGCTCCACAAAGCTAGAAGCTTGCTATGCTAGCTAAACATGTTACTTTGTTTTGCATTATGGATTTATGGTACAAGAATAGACTTGTCCATTTCCAACACCTAAACTAGCTAATGCTCCCTCTTGGCTTCACAATCAAGCGGCCATGCAAAGACAAATCTATACCCAACTTTTGTTGGGAGCTGACAATTGACAAGGCTCTACTATTATCTATTAGAATTATGTTATTCAATGATTAAATTTACTTTTCTATTGGTTTAATTTTTCAGAAGAATTTATAATTTAATAGATGGTATTAGAGTAAGAGATTCGATCTCTGTCTCCTACATACTAACCTTACCTAATAAATATGAGTGATTAAATTTACTATTTACCATCTACATGTGTCCAAAGCAAAATATAATTGGGAGCCATACATGTGACGAATTGATGACAGCATAAGAAATTGAAGATAGTTGTTCAAGTGCTTTAAAAAAAAAAAAAATCCAAAAGGCCATAGGGATCCCTATCTATGCCCTATCCTCTAAAAATCCTTTGATGGACGCATGCTTATTCAAAAGGCTATTGGGATCCCTTTTTTCTCCTGCACTAATCTTTATAAGGAGTTATAACCAAATAATGGTACATCATTCACACATGTATCATTTATGCATTTGTCGGTGCACAATACAAGTAGAAAACGTAACAAGAAGTCTGAACCTAATAATAATAGCCGCTGGTTGACAGTTGTGGAAACTCTTATGTCCTCACAAAAGGCAAAAATCTTGAGCCCTTCAAAGACATATATAGTTATATACACACAAGAAAAAAGGCGTAGATAAGGATACAAATTCTCAATCTTCTTTTGACTTTTGGCATGGAAAAGCATACAAATTCTCAATTTTCTTTTGACTTTTGCTATAACACAAAGCATTTAATGGAGACTTAACTAACTAACCCGTTTACATAAGAGATATAAAAGAAGTGACAGATGCGACACATGACTTCTAGAAAAATGCCTCAATCTCAATCTCAATTTGAATTATACCCTGTCGACGTGATTCTCAATTGAACCCGATGATCAATGCAATTCGGATATGCATCCGTATCATGTCCATTTAATACATCAGAGCCTCAAGTGCGTTTGGAATTGATTATTTTTATCAACTTATTTTATTATTTAACTTATTTTTACTATTATTTATAGTTTCAGCTTCAATTTTTTTTGTATTATTTATGGATCTTATGGTATTATTTTAATTAACTTTTAATTTTTTTTTTTTTTTTTTACAAGATAGAATTTCTACTCTAGTCTAATATCTAAGTGTATATATATGTGAAGTTCCCTCCTAGAGACTTAAATTCCGGCCCTTACCCCTCACACCCCACAATTATTTATACTTGTGGAGTGACCACTGCACCAAAGGTGTGCAGTTTCAACTAAATTAATTGTTCCCAAACAAACACTAAACGAAAGATTTGTCCTTCTATATATAAACCTCCCTTCAATTTTCATTTTCCAATCAATTGTTATAGAAATGAAAACTCGTTTCCAGACCCATTTTCATTTTTCCCCCTAAATCACATTACAATTGTCTCTTTATCAATCATATTGAAATGTGATGTTCAATTTAGATCCAGCAAATGGGTCGGGTCAAGCCAATATAGATTCAACTTGATTAATTATGGTTTAAATCAAATCCAGTCTAAAACAATCAGATTAAAATGAGTTGCAAAATCTATGACAATTACCTAAATTTTTAACCGTTGAAGGCAACCCAGTATGGCTCGTAATTTTTCACATAAAAAAGAAACTGAAGGGTATTTTTTTATGTTCCTTTTAATACAAATAAGAGAATAAAAACCTGAATACAAATAAAATAAAATTTTAAAAATACATAAATTATTAAATTCACTTGTCTAAAAATTTTACAAAATAATAAATAGAAAAGTCAGATACCTAGACCAAATGTCAACCACAATTAGTCCTACAGTAATATATATAAGATGTGAATTAAAGTTAACAAAATAATTACCAACATTCAAAATTTTACCAAAAAAACATAATCGTAGTAGGATTATGCATGGGCTATACAAAACATTGTTTAGTTGATCCAAGTAATTAAAAAAGTTTAAAAATAATTTTAAAATGAAGTAATAGCTAATAGAAAATAATTAGCATTAAATATTAAAAAAATTCTATAAATAAAAAATTATCATTTTTAATATTTTTTATAAATAGTAAATTTATATAATAATTTAACGATTTTTATCTCATATAGATGACTAAATAAAATTCAAAATTTAAATTAAAAAAAAAAGTAAATGAGTAATTAAAACTACTTTATAAAATTTCTTTTACATTAATTTTTTTATCTAAGAATTTAGAAGATGTATTTAAAAAACAACAATAAGTTCAAGTAGAAACAGATTCACAAAATTAGGGGTCTATGATTGAAAATTCATTATCATCAAGGTTTAAACTAAATGCAGCGACATATTGATGATTGGTAGGTCGCACTCCTAGTAGAGAGAGATTGGAGATTAATGGCTTGTTTGGATGGAGGGGGTAAGGAGGGGGAGTGGAGGGGAGTAGAATAGAATTGGCTAAAAATAAGCTAATTTTGTGTTAAATCCACTCTACTATACTTTACTCCCCCTCCTTCCTCCTCAATCCAAACGGGCCATAACTAATCAATGACTGCTAAGCGAGAGTGCTAAGCCAAAGAAGCAAAGACAAGCTATGAAGCCAACCAAGAGAAATTAACCCTCACCGAACTTAGAGAAAGAGGAAAATTGAGAAGAGTGAAGAAAAAAAAAAACTGAGAAAGTGAAAATAAGAGGGAAGAGATTTAAGAGTTAAAAACTATAAAAACCAAAGAAAACTAGAAGAGAAGAGTAAGAGGAGAATTTTTTTTTTTTCCCTTCCTAATTACAAAGAGTCAAACTGCAAACAACAAAACCCAATCCATTGTTGAGTGAGTAGGTTTGGTGTTGACACTATTTTTCACGAGTCTAAAAACTCTTATTCTTGTTTTTATCCTTAGAGTTTGGCGGGCTAAAAAATCCAAACCCAATTTTGTTAGGTCTAGAGATGACATTAATTCATAATCTATTTTTATTTGATTCATAAGTTGTTTTCCAAATATGAGGAAGTCTGATGCTGATAATTTATATTTCAATTATGTTGAACTATGATGTTTATCTTTCTTTATATTCTTGCTATAAAATTATAGCTCCAATATATGAGAATTTAGTTCCAAGTGAGATTCATGGTTCAATTCGTAGAAATTGAAAATGAGATTTTTTTTTTTTTTTTTTTTTTGTGTTACTAAAATTATAAGTTTCCTTTGATTAATATTGTGAGAGTTTGAAACTCTCATGATATCCTAATTCCCACAATTTATAAACTTCCAAAGTTCACCTTAAAGTTAATAATTTTAATGTCTCTTGTCTTACATTTAACTAATATGTAACCCGTGTTTACGCACGGAAATGATAAATTGAAATGATGCTATTGATGTTAGTTTGAATTATTAAAAATATAGGACATTAATTCGACCAGGACATTTAGAGATACTAAAATGGTTTTTCCTTGCAATTTTCATGATATTAGTTACACCAAGTTTCTCATGACATTATTTTCAAAAAAAAAGTTTCTCATTACATTGCTGTTATGTATATAATTTTGAAAATCTCTATTGGATACTACATATACAATATCAATTTACAATCTTTATACGTGAAATTATCTAAATACAACACAAAATAAAAAGAATAGATTAGTCTAATAATATCTCCTAAATTGAATGAGGATAGGTGCATAGGATTGTTTAGCTCAATTACAAATTTTTCGGTTCAAGATTTTTGCATACAAAATATCTAAATAGAAACAGTTAAAAAAAAAATATATATATATATATATATATGCTCATTAGTTTAGAGAAAAAATAATAGCAAAAATCTAAACAATTTAATATTTATGGAAAGCTAACAAAAGCAAAATCTAATTTTGATTCTAATTGATTTTTCTCTAAACTTTGTTTTAATATATATATATATATATATATATATATATAACCTAATTAATAATGAACCATACATAGTCATAGTATATTATATAAATAACTTATAAATTTAAATTATTTTTAGTTACACAAAAAAAAAATGGCTCATAAATGTAAAATAATTCAAACTCTCTTTTCCTATAATTATATATATATATATATATATATATATATATAGTTAGATATATGATTTTTTTTTTATGGTTTATTTATATTAGACTCCTCGTTTTCTATACTGAATTAACTCACTTGGTACAAAAATTTTAAAACTTAAATTAGATAAGATACGTGGTGCAAAATTAAACTTTAATTGAAATCTAATTTTTACATTGAATTAACTCACTTGACACAAAAATTTAAAAGTTTAGATTATATGAGACTCATGGTGCAAAATTAGACTCTAATTGAATTCTAATTTGAAATCTAATTAGATTTTCTCTTTGCTTTGCCTATTAATATATATATATATATATATATATATATATATGTGTGTGTGTGTGTATTATAACAAATCACATTTAAAACTAGTTAACATTTCTCATTAGTCATTAGATCTCAACTAACGTAAAATAATGGTCATGTACATTGTTTTTCACCCCATTAAGCTTATATTAATCGTTTGAAATTTCTAAACCAGTTTCTTATTGAGATTTAGTTTCTAGTGAATCCAAAAAATGGTGAGTTTTAGAGTATGTTTGGCAAGAAGTAATGATTTTTTTTTAATAGCGTTTTGTCTTAGTTTTAATTTTTTAAAAATGTTAAAATTAACATACAATTTTTTTTTCTTTTTTTTCACATGTAGCAAATAAGGGATACCCGAGACAATATGTCAACAATCTTTAAATTCTTGACAATTGAGAAAAGGGCATTTCAAAGAAGGCTCTGATGCTTTTTTGGGCTGCAAGTAAAAGTGGGCCAAGCTACCTATACAAGTGGGGTGGGATGTGAGCTCCACTATATGCTTTCTTTATTATCTGCCAACTCTCTGGCTTTATCATTCGTTTTCAAACCGAAGGTTCCAGTTTCTCCTTGAAACCTACTCCAATTTTGTTCTAACATCTAACAAGAACAACCATGAACGGTGAATCTGATCAGCTTCATGTCCTATTCTTCCCTCTAATGGCACATGGCCATATGTTACCAACCTTAGACATAGCCAGGCTCTTCTCAGCTAGAGGTGTCAAAACCACCATAATCACCACCCCTAAAAACGCACCTCTCTTTACCAAAACCTTAGACAAAATCCAAAACTCTTCCACCAAAATCAGCCTCAAAATCATTCACTTTCCTGCCAAAGAGGTTGGCCTTCCTGAAGGTTTCGAAAATCTCGATCTTGTCACCGACCTACAAGTTCACCGCAAATTCTTCGCCGCCACATCCTTGCTCCAACAGCCTCTAGATGATCTCTTACAAGAACTGCACCCACATGGACTTGTTGCTGATATGTTCTTTCCTTGGGCAACAGATATAGCATCAAAGCATGGAATTCCGAGGTTGATTTTCCATGGAACTAGCTTCTTTTCTATGTGTGCTATGCACTGTGTGGAACAGTACATGCCCCACAAAACTGTCAAATCCGACACTGAACCCTTTGTGTTGCCTGGATTACCAGACGAGATCAAGTTGACAAGTTTGCAACTTGCGGATCATACACGATTGGGTTTCGAGAATGACTTTACAAGGATGATGGATAGAGCTAAAGAAACTGAAAAACGAAGCTTTGGCATGCTTGTTAATAGCTTTTACGAGCTTGAGCCTGCTTATGTTGATCATTACAGGAATGTTATTGGAAGGAAAGCCTGGCATATAGGCCCAGTTTCGCTTTGCAATAGGAATGCTGAAGAGAAAGCACATAGAGGAACAGAGTCCTCCATTGATGAGCATGAGTGCTTGAAATGGCTTGGTTCCAAGAAACCCAATTCAGTTGTTTATGTATGTTTTGGTACAAATTCAAGATTCCCAGCTTCTCAGTTACGCGAGATTGCGTTAGGCCTTGAGGATTCTGGGCAGGAATTCATTTGGGTTGTGAGGAAGGACAACAATGATGGTGAGCAAGAAGGAGATAAGGAAGATTGGTTGCCTGAAGGGTATGAGAAAAGAATGGAAGGTAAAGGACTAATAATCAGAGGGTGGGCACCCCAGGTTTTGATTCTTGAACATGAATCAGTTGGTGGGTTTGTGACACACTGTGGTTGGAACTCAGCTCTTGAAGGAATCAGTGCTGGGTTGCCAATGGTAACATGGCCTATTTTTGCTGAGCAGTTCTACAATGAGAAGTTGATAACTGATGTGTTGAAGATTGGGGTTGGAGTTGGTGCTCAGCAATGGATTAAATTGGTGGGAGATTATATCAAAAAAGAAGCTTTAGAGAAGGCGGTGAAGGAGGTAATGGTGGGTGAGAAAGCTGAGGAAAGAAGAGGCAGAGCCAAGGCACTAGGGGAAATGGCAAAGAGGGCTGTTGAAGAAGGGGGCTCATCTTACACTGATTTGGGTGTTTTGATTGGAGAATTGAGGTCATATGGCGGATTAAGAAAGCAAGATTAAGTCAAATTATCATTATTATGCTTGTTTGTTTTGTTGTGATGCAAATAAATGAGGCCTCTTGTGCTTGAGATGACCACATATTATTAAGTCGATAATTTTTGCTTTTCTCCTGTCAGAATTACTGGCACTCCGTTCGTAAATTTGTAATAGTTTTGTCTAGTTTCTACGTGGTACTTTACTACTTTTAACATGTATTTGTAATTATTTTTTAAGCACTAGAGAAGGATTTGTTATTGAAGTTGTGGGAATTTGGTAGCCTTTGTTGTGTTTGATGAATTTCCCCATTGATCACAAAGTCAAAAAGAGTTTCTCGACTCTGGTTTATTCTACAACAAATCACATAACACAATCCGTCCGCTTAAACTATATAAAAGCACGTATACGAGGTGATCTCCTAAAGTCTGTCAGGTCCTCAATTTTCTCCTTTGTATTGGGTTAGTTGAGATTTGTTTTAAAGTAAACATAAAATATTTACAACTTTATTCACACTTGCTAAGTAGCAAGCATTCCTTGGTTCTCATATGCACTGTTTGATTTATTACCAACAATTTGTTATACCAAACAGTGTCAAATTTGTTGACAAAACCTGTGTGTGTATACTTTCTCTTGGTTTTATGGTTTTGTGCTTTTGGCAGTGTTTTTGGGCGGTGGTCTTTGAAATAAATAATATACATAAATGCAATATTCATATGAATGTCTTAGTTAAAAACACCAACAAATACTAGTTAAGCTATGGATCACGAAATAATTAAAAATAGGCAAGATGTCTAAACATTTCACCAATTCTCCATACAGCTTTGTCCTTACTGCACTCCTGTCACAATGGCATGCATCACAAGTGCATTTTTTGTCTCTACCTGCAGGTGTTGATTATATAAAAAGAACGTTTGATTTAGGTAAGGTTCAGCACAAAGCATCCTTAATGTTAGATTCATCACGTGTTTATCATAAAAGAAATTGATAGATTCACCACATTCGATGTAAAACATTAGTGGACCCCTTGGTTCATCCCTTGAGCAACCGGGAGAACTATTCGATGACAGATTTTCCACATGCCAAGAGATCGGATGATTTTGATGAGGTGGAGACCCCCTCCGACACTTGCCTGGTGATCCCTCTTTCTAGAGGGGAAAATTTAAAAAGTCTCGGATCAATGCTCCAAACTCTCACAACAGGAAACTTAGATAGTATCGAAACAGTGCTCCAAGCTCTCACAAAGGTAATGGCCCCATCCCTTTTGTGAGAGTTCAAAACACTATTTCGAGACTATCTAAGAATTGTCCATTTCTTAGGAAGAAAAGTATTGTAAAAGCATTTACATCAAGAATGTTAAAATTTTTTGCTTTTAACAATTCAAAACACTATTTTATCTATTTTAACACATTACTTTATAATATACCCAACATTAAAGGCTCTATTTTTTCTTACCAATTCATTTAATTTTTTTTTATTCTCTCAGTATGTTTCTTTCTCTCCCTTCTTATCTTTGTCTCTCTCTCTCTCTCTCTCTCTCTCTCTCTCTCTTTCTATGAAGCAACCCTACCACTTTGTTCTCAATCCAAGAAAACTCACACCACCACCACATACCTTTAGTACGATAGTCACTCCACAAATATAAGTGCTTATGGGATGTGAGGGACAAAGGCCGGGGTTTAAGTCTCCAAGAGAGAGTTTCACACACATATATACTTAGGTTAGACTAGAGTAGAAATTCGATCTTGTAAAAAAAAAAAAAAAAAAATACACCCACGCCCAAGAAAAAGAAAAACAAAACAACTCACCAAAATCAAAAACCCAAACCCACATCCTCATCACCATCAACCACCAACAACTGGAAAAAGAAAAAGAAAAAGAAAAACAACCCACCTAAGTTACAACCAAATCACAAATCACAAACCCAAACCCATAACCTCATCACCACCAACAGCCAAAAAACAAAAAAAAAACAAAAACAAAAAAAAAAAAAAAAAAAAAAAAAAAAAAAAAACCACCCCAACTCGACCTCAATCCCAACCACCCCGACCTTAACCCACCCCAGTTGGATCTCAACCCACCCCACCTCGATCTCAACCCTGGCCAGACCTTAACCCACCCACCCTAACCACCACTAGCCACCACTTGAGAGAAAGAATGAGAGCACATACTGTAGGGAATTAACACGAAATTCCCAATCTATGAGAAACAAAAAATAGAGAAAACACACATCAAAGAAAAATAATCACACGCACAAAACAGTATTTACATGATTCGGCAATTTGCATACGTCTACAAAGTTACAAGAATTTCACTATTATCAGGAAAAAATACAAGTGCGGCAATACAATTTTTTTCTCTCTCAAAAACTACATCAAGAAAACCCTAATCACCAAAATAATGGTTTCTATATCCTACGCACAGGATTCACAATGGACTAAGTTTCAGAAAATCTCTCATTAAAAACCATGCAACATTATTGTTAGGACATATGTGATTCACTTATTAAGAACATATGTCACTATTTTATGTAATTGGCTTATCCTTTGACAAAACGCACTTTACTTGTATTTGGATAGATCTAGGATGTGTTTAATACTTCAAGAAACTGTGTTTCAAAATCAAGTATTGAAGACAAGCAAGTCTGTCCAAGATTCAAGTTGAAAAGTGTCTATCATTAAAGCTTGACAACTAGCTATCCATCGAGCTTAAGAAGCTGTTCCAGCCCCGTGGCTCGACAGCATCTCGATAGACAGCTATCTGTTGAGCTTTATGAAAAACAGAATTTCAATTCTGTTTTGACTCTAATCTGTGATTATGTGTTTGGGCATTCTTTTCTTCTAACCTTAGACATATAAAATGATTATTTTAAGGACCGTCAAAGGGTACACAAGTTGCACAAGTGTTGAGCAAAGTTTGTTCAAGTAATTTGTAATCGGAGACAAAGTTTTGCCCTAGTTCATCATTCTTGTGAAGAAGTTGCTATGTATATGCACCGTAGAAGTTCATCATTCTTGATTTTCATTGTTAGGATGAACTGAAGAACTTTGCAGCCAATAACCTTCTCTAGTTGGTAATTGAAGTCGCGTACTGAAATCCGCGTATTGGTTAGTCACGTACTTGGGAGCCGTGCATAAAAAAGGGATATTGTCATTATAGAATAAGTCCAATTGGGCATTGGGGTAAGGGTTCAACTGTAGGTTGGTATAAGATACTGGGATTCCTTTACTTGTAACCGCTTGTTGTGATAATAGTGAAATTTCGGGAGTGGTGACCTGAAAATCATCCAGTGGAGTTTTTGCCGTTAGGTTTTCCCCATTCATAAACAAATCACCGTATCATTTATTTTCCGTTGTATTATTAGTTTATTGGTAATTTGTTTGTGCTACCATACGTTTGCATGTTAATTAACTTAATTAATTCATTTGGCTAAATTAATTGGTTAATTTATCACAAGGGGTTAATTCGTTTTTGGCCTATCAATTATTTCGGGTCAGGTCATCATCCGGATCAAACACAATTAGGCTCCACAAAGCCAAACACATACCTTTTTTTATAAGCGTAAGATGAGAGCACAAACTTGAGAGAGAGAGAGAGACACTAATTTAATAAAGTGAGAAGGAAAGAGAAAATAGTTTTTTATTGGTAGCAACTTGCTACAGTAGTAGCTAGTAGTAGCAAGTTACTGTCTCAAGTTACCAAATAAATTTAGGTTTTTTTATTTTTTTTATTTTTTTTTATAAAGAGCTTCAACCTATAGCGTCATCTCCTAATAATAACTATTTATCATCAAACCAAGATACCAATCAGTTTTTGGTGTAGCGGTGATTGAATCCCAGATCTTTTATTTAACCATCAGAGACTTTATCAGTTGAGCTAACTAGAACCCACAATTTTGGTTTGACAACATTGATGGAGAGGGCTTTTTGGTGGTTTTGTTGCAAAAATAGGTTTTTAGCAATTTTCACACTTTTAGTGTGAATGCTAAGTACTAAAACTTAAAGTGTTTTGCAAAATAGTGGGTCACAAAATATAAGGGATAATTACCATTTTTTTGTTTACTAAAGACATTTAACTTGACATTAAAAAAATTTTGGATTGACCTGCCATTTGGTTAAATTCCATCACAATTTCTAGAAAATGCCTACATTTTTTTATTTAAAAAAAAAAATTCTTGATTCTTTGCCAAAAACATCTTTCATTAACATTTTTTTTCCAGAGACTGAACTACAACTTTCCAAATAATGCTTTGAAATTGTAAACTAAAAACTAAAAATTGAAATTTAGAAAAGCAATAATTGTATGTCCCCTCAATACTTGAAACCCACCGTTATTGAAATCTGAAGAAGGGACATGAAAATAAAATGTGAAAAAAATATGTACAGAAGAAGCATACCTTTTTTGTCTATGCTTGTGTAGAAGTTGTTGTAAATCTATCAATTATGTTTTCACCAACCATGGTTAAAATTTTGTGAAGTAAATATTATATATATATATATATATATATATATATATATTTTTTTAATTAAGGGAATGGAGGGGAGTGCTGTTTTTTTCAAACTTCAAATGAGGAGAAGTGTCATTTTGTCAATACTCGATAGAGGGAAGTATAAATATAAATACCTCTGTTTCAGGACCTTTTGTGAACCCATAGTTCGAAAAACCCAAAGCCCAAGTAAAGAAATGCCCTTAAGGCAGATGGCCGATTGAGTGAGTCTCTTGGCCCATACTTAAGGCTGGTGTCCATGGACCAAACGGTCCGATGCATGTGTTAGCTGGAGGCCCAAAACCCAAGAAGGCCAGGCCAATAAGGCCCACACTAATATAAGGAGTTAAAAGGTAGTTTGGAGTCTATGGAGTATGGACTAATGAATGTCAGATAGGCATCTTGTTGAATTTTGTGGAAATTGTACCCAAAAAAAAACACATCAATCTATTTATAAAATTTCTTTGTAAGGCACAAAATTCAATTTCATTGAAAATCATAACATTCACTTAGTGCAAAAAGTGACATGCCCCGAAGCAATTTTTTAAATAGAGTAACTTTTTAATATGTCAAAAATAGAAATTTTATTTTTTTTAATAAAACGTTTAATACTCGTACTCTAATAATTTATTTGATGGTAAAATAGGGTTGATAGTGACTTTTTTTTTTTTTTTTTTTTTAATGATAAGTTGTGTGGTAACTGTAACTTTCGAGCATCTTTTGCTGCTTAGTTTGGTCTAATACTCAGGCTTTAGAGGTGCTTGGCCCTACAGCTCTATCATGTTTTGGTTAGGCATGGGAGACCAATAATGGTCCATATCATTTCAATAATCATATAGTTAATCTAGAGATTCCATCATGATTCTGTCCAACTCAGTTCAGCATTATGGATAACTTTTGCAAGACCAAAGAGCATAGTGTTTGGGAAAAGTATATGTTAAACAAACTGAAATGATAGAATTATGGTTACAAAATTTTCACTTTAATAAAAGTTTCTTGATGGGATTGCACTTTTTGTAGTCTTGTCTACTTAGCAATCATTCATTTCCAATTTGTATTTTTGAAATCAGGATGTAGATTCGTTGTTAATGAAAAAGTTGATCCCATGCACTTTCAATAATTAAAAAAATTACAACGTTATGGATTCAGGAGATCTTAACATTAACTATACTATATCGTATTTCTAGATAATACTTTTAGAAAAGTATTGAAACTTGACATTTAGGGCATGTTTTATAGTAGATTTTAAGTATTGTTATTTAAGATGATGTGAAAATTGTAATTTAAAAAGTGTTGTAAAAACACATGTTTAAAGTACTCGTAATGCAAAACATGTCTTCGGTACTATATTTCTAATAACATTTTTTTTTAAAGTAAAAAACATAATTGTATATTTAGTATGTGTATGTGTTTTTGAGAAATAGTGTAAATTTTCTGACATAAACAGTAAAATGTAATTCAGCTACAAGGCCTTTGACTATTTATTCTATCTCTTATCTTCGTTCCATCTCTCTCTTTTGCAAGTCCAAGCTAGCTTAAACAATTCACTGAACAATGCAAACCCAACTGAATCAAAGCCAAATTGCTATTTTTTTTTAGTTGAGACAAGAGAAAAGAAAAACCCATAATTTTTTTTTTTTTTTTTTAAAAACCCATAAAATCTAGACAAAAGAAAAGCCAAATTTCTATTCTATCCAACTGTATCACTAGTCATCCAACCCAGAAAAAATAAAAACAAGAGAAACCCATCAACTAGGATATTTACAACAACAACAACAAAAAGAAAAAAAAAAAAAAAAAAAAAAAAGAAAAAAAGAGATAGAAAGAAAGAAGAAGACAACGTGCAAGAGGGGAAAAAAAATAATAATAAATAAATAAATAAAGAGAAGAAGAAGAAAGAGTGGTAGCGTGCAGGAGAAAGAGAAAACAAAAAAAGAAAAAAAAGAAAGAAGAAGAGGATGTCAAAATGAGAAATTCAACGTAGAATCTTCATACATGAATGAGAAATCCCACCAAAAATTTGATTAGTGGATGTCAAAATAAATTACAACAAAAGTCGAACCAATTTCTAGCATGATTGATACCGAGCCCACTCTTTCCCCAAAAATGCAAAGGGTTTATTTATTTATTATGTAAATGTTAGATTTGAAATTATGTTGTCTGGTTCAAAATGATTAATATTTATGATCTATTTAAGATATTAATTAATTTTTTGTTTAAGCAAAATTCAAACTTAAATATTTTATTGGACGACAAATGATTTTATTAAAGACTCTCTAAAAATAAATGTATCATTTTACAAGGGTTAACTTAATTTTATCTTCACCGCCTATATATACAACTAAAACTTTAAATCCCTATATATTTATGTTATCGAACTCTATGTTATAGTTAACTAATTGAAAAATATATAGTTGATAAGACTAGGATAACACTCAATTAACCTTAGATTACATACTTGTATTATAGTTAGGATAAGTAGGATTACTTGCACTATAAGTTGTAGTTGAAGATACTTTGCAAAATGAACTTTTACTATGATAATAATACAATAAAAATTGACTAATTATATAAGAGATTTGAGTCTTGAATCTTGAAATCTCTAACAAAATTAAACTATCTCTCCCTCACTAAGGAGTAAGGACCGGATATTTACCTTGAAAATAATTGAAAGATTTTGATTCTTTTATCATTTTTTTTCCCTAAGCTATTCTTTTCTCATAATTATTAACCTCATTTGAAAACTCACTCATTCAATTTTTTTTTTTTCTAAAAAAATTGACATTATACGACCATAAATCTAGGTTACATGTTAAAAAATAAAAAAATAAAAATTTAAAAAGGTAATAAGAGCCACATTACACAAGGGAAAGTGGAGAGAGAAAATTTACAGACATAAATATGATGGGGATATAACAAGTTACAACAATGTACATGGAACCATTGAACTATAATATCTTCTGAACAATAATGTCCGTGAACCCCATTATCTTAGAGGTTTGGCCGCCGGGCCCGGAGTCCTCGACCCTACACTCTTTAAGTCTAAATAATTCCTCCTACGGAGAATGGAGGTTGCTTCATAATAATTGCCATTTGGCCAGAGAGTGTAGAATTGCTGCACTGTAGTTTTATCCTTTTAATGTGCAGAACAAACGGAAAATTTTTTGAACAAGTTATTCAATCACTAATTATTGTTGTACATTATGACTTATGTACTTCTGTATATGCTATAGTTGAAATCGTGCTGTGTGCCTCGTACTTATAATGCGTAACTTTTAATACTACCGTATATAATGCACCTGAAATCCCGTCAAAATCAATTTTAGCTGTGTGTCTCGAACTCTATGCTGTCGGCATATTTTTTAAATTTTGAGTTTTTCCAATTCAGTTCAAAACTAATTTTTTCCTTTATTCTGAGTTAAGTTTTAAACTATTGAGCTAATTTTTATTTATTTTGGGCTAGCTTTCCTAGTCAACACTTGCTAGGATTATCAAACCTTTTTTTAAAAAAAAAAAATAGAGTTATTGAACTATTAATAATATATTTAATATTAAAAATAAATAAATATATTACTATATAGAGCAGGTGCAGTGCGGTTTGTGCGGTTTTCTTATTATAAAACCGCAAACCATACTACATTACTTGCAGTGCAACGTGGTTATATCATTTTACAGGTGGTTTTAGTATAGTTTTTGCAGTTTGGTGAACACCCTTTTCTTTACTATGTGTAACTTTTATTTTTTGAGAGGGTGTGGGTGGGGAACTATACCAGCTAGTTTATGGCCTACAATGGTATTCCGAACAGAAGGATGACATGTTAATGGCCCATTGAGGGGTGCAAGAAAATAACCCAACAAAACGAAATCATGGTTGCTTTAGTAATCAAATACCAAAAAGATATCATGGTTAAAAGTAGAAACCTAATGATGGAATAATAACAGGAGTTTGAATATGAAATCATAAATTCTTAACCTTTTCTTTTTATGTATATTGAATCATTGATACGTGGACGTTAGACTAAGTGGGCAAGAATATTAAAAAATAAAAATCTCAACACAATTGTAAATATCCTCTTAACCAAATTCATCATACTTTTGTAAAACTTACTCATTATATTTGTCACAATAATCTTATCTATGATATACCTAAAAAAAGATTAATGAAAAATTATAATTAGGGTTTTATTTAAACCATGTCAACATCTGAATCAGTGCAGGATTAAGCACGTCCGTGAAACACTTTCAATTCCAATTTCACACAAAAATCTACCACTCACATGCCTAACAGTATTTCACATCCAAATTTACAAACAAATCCAATAAAAAATCACTATTTCACATAACAATTATACAAACTATAGAAACACATTAATCTTTTCCTTTTCTTGCACAATCTCCCTAAACTACGTACTATCGGGTCTATTCCAATCTCTCCTTAATTATAAAATCAAGTAATATTCCCTGATTTGTAAATAACCTTCATGTCATTAATAAAAGTGAAATTGTATTTTATAGATGAACTATCAAGCTGAACAGCATCATAGAGCCATATGATGTATAAAGAATCAAATTTTATCCATAATCATGAAAAGCATGTGTACGTACCCACGTGGAAGCTAAATTCCTCGTTTGGTTCAAAAAATTCCCAGAACTTCTTCAAAGTTCAAAGTGGGTTGACAAACACAGTACCAATTAAGCATATAGCTAAATAAATGGCCGTCGAATGCGGAATTGGTGCTTGTCATTTCCTAACAACCTTGGCGCTCTTGTTAGGTACTTTCTTTTCCATTCCAATCCAACATTGATTGAAAAATTGACACTTTTATGTCTATCCAGTCTCATAAATTCGGGTAACTTTGCTTCTTTATTTTCACTATTTCATGTTAAAGTTTCCACACCCAACCCAACTTTGTTGGATGAACACAGATATGAATCTAAATATCAAAGAAGCTAGTTCGCCTTTGATGCACTGTTAGTTCAAACTTCAAAGAGAGGGGGAAAAAAACTATTAACTCTCACTGTTTGATAGATAAAGGCAAAAGCTAGATAGCCAACTTCTATTTGTCGATATTTTCTTTTGAACTTGAGCAGTATTTTGAGACAGATATTGGTATTGAATACAGAATACGAATCTCCTACAAACTTTCATTTTTGTCTTTTTAAGAAGTCTCCAACAAACTTAAGATAGTGTTTTTATATGTACCTTCTATAAATTAAATTAGCCAAAGGCAACAATCCGCATTGATAAGAATTTGGCTATATTGATAATAAAGATGCAAGATAAAGTAGGTGAATGAATGCTTTATTTTTTTTGTAATTTTTTTAATATATCTTTGGATTTTAATACTCAATTATAAATTAAATATGTTTTATAATAATAGAAGTTATACCTACTTAAAAAATAACAATATAAATTTCTATCGTTACTGTAAAAAAAAAAAAATTAACAATATAAATTACTAATAACTATTAAGTTTGGAGGGAGGATCAATCTCAAACTCATTTTTAAAGTAATTTGTATACTTGCAAATCAAATAAACAAAACATACATGCTATTGTCAATTCTATAGTCATACTCCAAATTATATCATAAATGATCACCTAAAAGGTTGATGATATTACAATTAATTTAATTTAAAGCCACACACTCAATTTTATCATTTTTTAAATGAAAAAATAAAATTTCTTTTTTTCTTTTTCTTTTCCAATATTTTTAATTCTAAAAGAATTAATAAAATACAAAATATTTATTTCCTTTTTAAATTAAATTTTAACATCAAAAAAATGGAAATTTTAATTATCTATACTATATATAAGAGGAATCCCCTCTTTGACCCTAAAAAAATGTGGTTCAAAAATACTCTCAATAATGAATGATAACTTCTCTGAGAAATAAGATTATAAATGTCAAATAAAAAAAATTTATTTTAAATTCAAAAAGAGAACTCCTAAAATTTAGGATTTTTTTCATTCACGTTCATCTTTTTATTGTCTAAAATTTAGCATTTTTATTCTTTTTTCATCTGTATAAAAGTAAAAAACCCCCTATTTAAAAAATTAAAAACTAAAAGAACTCCTAAAATTTAGCATTCTTTCCCCCTCAAGTTCATCTTAGGTAGACTAGTAGCAATGCTCTCTCCTTTCAATCTTTCACATGAACAAATTATTTAGAAAGTACAACAAATTAATTTCCATGGTCCTAAAAACAAAATCCATGGTCTTTCTATTTTCTTTTTTTTGAAAGCATGGTCTCTCTATTTTCTAATGGTCTTAAGGCATGGTCTTTCTAATGCTTAGCTCAACGGCCATTTATTTAGCTATATGCTTAATTGGTACTGTGTTTGTCAACACACTTTGAGCTAAGCTAAGCTAGTAAAAAATGAGGCCAACATGCCTTAAGACATAGGTCCGAGTTCCCCAACTAGTAGTGTGTTGCAACTCCAATACCATTAGCTGTAGTGTGAGATCTTAATTGAAAAATAGTTAGAATGCACCTAAGTAGGAAAACTACATTAATAGTAGGAAAACTACATTAATCACCCTCCTTTAACCATTTATTTTATTTTTTAAAAAAAAAGTGAGGCCAACAAGCTTCCATCTTTGCCAAAAGTTAGGGGGCGTTTGGATTGCCCGTTTATCTGCGTCTACGTTTGGTGCTGCGTTTTTTTTTTTTTTTTTTTTTTTTTTTTTTTTTTTTTTTTTTCTTCTGCCCGCATAAGTTGACTTTGGTGGACAAAAGTTACTGTTTTGCACTGTTTTGCACTGTATCAGTACTGTTCATGTACTGTAGCAACACTGTTCACGCATTAAAAAATATTAAAAATAGGTCCCACGGTACTTTTCACATATTTAAAAATTATTTTGCTACAGTGTTTTCAGTTTTCAGTTTTCAGTTTTCAGTTTCAGCAACAATAAACTCAATCCAAACGGACCCTTAATTTCCACAAATCCTTTGCTTCGTTGTTCCTACCACCACAACCTCAATTTATGCCCAATTTCCCGTGACTTGTATTATTTTGTTTTTATAAGGTTATTCATTTCCCTTTACAAGAGGGACTCCAAATTTCGTAATATCCCTTCAAAATTTTCAAAAAACCCACAACAAAACCACCGACGACCTCATCAATAGATTGATACCTGGTCTCTTTCACTTCACTCGGTCGTACACATGTAAGCTTTCACTCCCTCCTTTTATGACCTGCTCCCACTCGTCCCCCACCTCACCCCTATCTTCCAAAAACTCAGGCCCCACATCTGATCTTTACCAGGTCCATCACTTTCACCCATATTTGGGATTCGTGCCCTTAACCTCTCTAAACTCAAATCTCCTCCGTGATTTCTCTCGTCCCTCTCTCACTTCCAAGCAAATATCAAAAGCAATTTCCCTCTCTCGCTCTCTCTCCAAAAATGAAGAGCAACACCAACACAAAAGTAATACTCCTCCACCCATCAATCCACAAGCAAAGCGGCGCCGTCTCATCCTCCTCCTCCTCCTTCTCCTCCACACACCGGTTGTGGCTGGTGTTTATAGTCACAGTCTTCACCTTAGCTTTCACCATCACTCTCCTTAACTCAACCATGCCATCCTCAATCAGTCCCACAAGCCAAGCTTCGGCCTTTACAGCTCCAATCCCACCCTCCATCTCCGACGCTCTCCTCCACTACGCCGCCACATCAAACGCCACCACTATCCACATGTCCTCTTCTGAACTCACCTCCATAGCCACCACTCTCACCCACTGCTCCCCAACTTGTAACTTCTTAATCTTCGGCCTCACCCATGAGTCTCTACTCTGGCAAGCTCTCAACTTTAATGGCAGAACCGTTTACTTAGACGAGAACGAGTTCTTGGTCTCGAAATTCGAGCAGTCGCACCCTGGAATCGAAGCCTACGACTTGTCGTACACAACCAAAGTCTCCGACATGAGCGAACTCATCTCTGTCACGAAATCGGCAGTCAAAAACGACTGCCGACCGGTGCAGAATCTCTTGTTCTCGGAATGTAAGCTGGGGATCAACGACATGCCGAACCACTTGTACGACGTGCCGTGGGACGTGATTCTAGTCGATGGGCCACGTGGGTATTTCGCCAATGCACCGGGGAGAATGTCGGCGATATTTACGGCGAGCGTTTTGGCGAGGAGCAAGAAGGTCGGTGGGTCCAACTCCAACTCCAAGACCCATGTTTTTGTTCACGATTTTGAAAGAGAGGTTGAGAGGATTTGCAGTGATGAGTTCTTGTGCGAAGAGAATTTGGTTGAGACTGTGGAATTGTTGGCGCATTTTGTGTTGGAGAGAATGGAAGAGAACAGGTTTGAGTTTTGTAAGAATTCAACTTCTTCTTTGTCTACATCATTGCCATCATCAAATTCAGTTTCTTTATCATCAGGGGATGATGATTGAGATGGGGTTTTGTGATTAATGGCCATATTATTACTTCAACTTTAGGGGTTTTCTTTTGCAATAGAAGGTGTAATATTTTATAGGTGTAAACTGTTTCAAGTGCTCCCAAAACAATGATGAAGGATCAAGTTTTGGGTATCTGAAAAGTTTGTTAATATTAGTGTCTTTTTTTCTTTTTGGGTCTGTTTGGTTGGTGAGAAACGGTGAGAAATGAACAGAATTTGATAGAATTTTAATCTTCAACGGGAACCGTTTTTGACTTGGCAATTGGCAGGTGAGTTTGACCAAAAAACAAGATTTAAAGTTTGAATTAAAGAGTAGGAAATAACCGATACGAGAAGAACATTGTACCTAATTAAGACAAAGACGTGTAATTACGTTAGATTTTAGCTCATTAAAGCCAAAACAACACGAAGCTCAGCGGAAACCTTAAAAAAAAAAAAGCAATGGCCGGTGTTTCTTTTTCATAAATTGAAAACGTGAAAACTCGGGTATAATAAATTTGAATATACAAAAATTTTCACTTTTTTTTTGGTTTTCATAAGCAGTGTCGTGACATGAGAGAACAATGCTTTATTTTTACCAAAAGGCTATGATAAAATTTTATTAGTAGAGCATTGTTCCGTTTTTGGTTTTATCTATTTGTTCATTTAGGAGAAGTTATACAAAGATTTGGATTTCAACTTTTTTTTTTTAATTAATAAAATGAGTTAAATAAAGTTGTAAAAATAAGGAATTTTTTTAGTGATGAAAGTTATTAATGATTATTTTTTGATATTTCAATAATTAGAGTAAACAATATTTGATCTCTGAATATCTTGTTTTTTAAAGTACTATTATTATTATTATTATTATTATTATTATTTTGCTAGGTAATTGTTTATGCATGAGCTAGAATTCCTCAGTTGAAGGTCACTAGACTTAACTAGGTATCACTTGGCCAGCAGGCCCTGTGGTACTTTAAAATAATTAAATATAAATTTTTTTAATTTATGAGAAAGAAAGGAAAACTGATTTTTTGACATTTAAAATAATTAAATATAAAATTTTTAATTAATAAGAAAAAAAACTGATTTTTTTTTGACAATTTATTATATTTTTCATAAGATTGTTATCAAAATTTTTCTAAAATAATTCATTAATTCTTGTATAATGTTTTAAATAAAGTAATATTTTCGAATCCATTTAACTTAAATTCACAAAGAGAGATGCTTCGTCTACGATATTTTTACAACAAATTATAGGTGGTTAGTTGTTATTGGTTCAAATTTGAAACTAATACTAAGATTACTTTTTTTTTCCTAACAATAATAATCAGTAACAACCTATCATTTAAAATTTGTAATATTATAAAAATGTTATAAACATATCATTTCTTATTCACAAAAGTCTATATATCTAATTAAAAGAAAAGGTTCATATATTCAATCAAAAGTTTATTTAAAAAAAAAAAAAGAAAAAAAAAAAAAGACATGTCATACAAATTGTCGGTGATGGTAGCTGGGGGAAGTATAAACTTTTGAATGTGACACCCTCGGTGGGTATAACAGTTACTCTATTTTAAGATTTTCGTATCTTTAACAACATCAAAAAAATAAAAATAAAAACAACAACAACAACAACATTATTTAAGGCTAACATGTACACGCGCCAATTCTCTAAGATTGACAACGTAGATTTTGAATGGCTTTAATAGGCGCGTGTACTTTAAGAACCTTCGAAGCATTTTGTGGGATTGCTGAAGCTATTTCGACAACCACTTGTTCACATAACTGTTTTTCTGACGTTGTAACTGTTTTTCTTTTTTCTTTTTTTCTTTTTTAACTTTTACTACCTGGTCACGTGATGCACGTGATTAAAGCTTACGTTACGCAAGAGTGAAAAAGAGGTTGAGAATCGTAGATTTGAGAACCCGGTGATGTGTCGGTGAGTACCTGTGTCAACTTCTATTTTGAGATAGTTTGTGTCCCCCCTTTTTTTTTTTTTTTTTTTTTTCTCGTTAGAGTGAGTTAAATTAACTGAAACTCACCATGTTCAGGATGATTTAGTACATACTATGTACAGTCTATTAGTTTACATGAATATAATATGGATTTTGCTAATATATGCCCTAAATACACATAATAATTAACTATTTTTGAATTTTTTTTTTGAGAATTGAAAAAAGTATTGACAATTTTTTCAATTTTCGAGAAAATATTTCAAAAAATATATGGTTTAATGTATACCCTAAGGGCACACATTAACCGGACCCATATAATATAAGTAAAAATGTGACTAAATTTTTTTATTGCAAAAATAATTTTTGACGAAAACACCATTTTGGTCCTTACATTTTGGAGTCACAGTCAATATGGTCTCTAAATTTTAGTAGCAGTCAATTTAATCTCCGTTATTTTCAATTTGCAATCAATTTGGTCCCCTACATTTAACTCACTAACGGAAAATAGTTACGTGGCAAATTATGTGCATAGTTGGCACAATTAAAGCTGATGTGGCTTATAAAAATAATATTAAAAAATGACAAATCAGCATTTTAATTATTAAAAAAATCCAAATCAACAAAAAAAATATATTTTTAAAAAAATTAAAACATCCAAAAATCTTTTCTGGACAATCAAATATATAAAAACTAAAAACTTAAGAAAAAAATCACATGGAAGATTCAAGATAAAGTACATCTCGAACCGTGGGTAGGAAATCGGATGAGAGAGGTTTGGTGGAGATTGGATAGTGGCTGGGTTTTTCTTTCGGGGTCCTTGAAGTGGATTTATGCATAATCAATCTATTATGTCAACAACATAAAACCCAAATTTGGGTTGTACTTGAAGAGGGGGAGAGAGTCCTCAATGGATGGTGACAACATGGCAATGGTTCGCAAAAGGCATAACCATGTCCGGTGGATGGCAACGACATGGCAATGGCTTTCTTCAACCCTTGAATCAGTGAGCATGTTTGGCCAAACCGGTATAACCCTTGATGGTTTTATCGGCAGATGGAGGAGGGAGATAATGGTCAATTTGGGTTGGGATTTCTACTTACAATTGCGTGGTGGAGGACATTGCCAAGGGTGGGTTGTTGGAGTGGGTAGTAAAGTTCCGATTTGTAATATTTCCTTTTGTTTTTTGTTTGGTTCTCGAGAAAAACAAAGAGGAAAATGTAGTGGGAAAAACAAAAATCCATCTACTACTTCTTACGGGCTTTGTATTATAGTTTCATTTCATTTTGCTCTTATTTACGTTTTGCCTAGGTTTTACTGCACTAAGCTTTTGTGTTTGTTGAAATGACTCTATGATATTTATTATATATTCTTTTTCAGTTTGGTTGCTAAGAAATGAAATTGTATTAGAAAATTATTGAAACTTCTCTGTGATGGTTTTAGTTTGTTGATATTACTTTTGGTTACTTTTGGTTGATGGAATTTTTTGGGGTGTGATTTTGGTGAGAGGGAAAAAAAAATTTAGTTTTGCTGTGTTTGTTTGTCAAGAAACTACAAGAACGACAGAGAAAAGAAAAGAAAAGAAAAATCAAGTATTTTTTTCTCTAAAATTTGAGAAATTAAAATTTTTTTTCTATGCTGAAATGGCATTTTTTTAATTTCAATTAAATTCTTTATTATTTTATAAGCCACATTAGCTTTAATTGTGTCAACTGTGCATATCATTTGCTACGTAAGCATTTTTCGTTAGTGAGTTAACGGTAGAGACCAAATTGATTGCAAATTAAAAATAACAGGGATCAAATTGATTGTTACAAAATGTAAAGACCAAATTGACTGTAACCCTAAAATGTACACTTTATGTTTATATTGCAAAAATAATTTTTCCCCCCTCAAAATAGTCAGGGGATTCACAATCACATGGTATTTAACAAATTGAAACATGCAGACAACACAGACTCAGGATAGGTATATTAAATTTTATTTCTATTGACTCAGCGAGGTCAATGACATTGCTAAAATAAAGTTATTTAGATTGAGGAAATACGTGGGGGATCACGACGATGCCTCAATGATTACAGGTGTGGGGGATCACGACGATGCCTCAATGATTACAGGTGTCTTGCTCGCCAATTCCTTCTCTTCCCTCGCTTGTTACATCTATCTTCTTCTTTTTTATTTTCTTTTTTTCCTTGTATAATTCAATAATAGAAAGAAATGGGAATTTGTATCGTAAACATTTAAAAATATGAGATGTCAATTTGAAGAATAAAACTTTAACTCTTATTACTCTTCTTGATTCTAAAGGTTGTGGCCTTCTCTTGTTTATATAACAATTTCTTAACTTCTTTTATTTATATTTACATGAGATAAGCTACTTTTTTGCTAAAATTTTATAGAAAACACTAGAATGCTTAGCTTTTATTTAGCTTTACTTGATATAAGCTGTTTTTTGCTAAAATTTTCTCAAAAAAAAAAAAAAAACTCTATCTCACTCAAAACTAATAAAAAGAATTAAAATATAATTTTCTAACTCATTTTAAAGTCATTATCAAATATAGGAAAATGAGATAATTTTTTATAAAAAACTTTGTGAAAAACTATTCATTTTCCAAAAAATATTAATGTCAAAATAATCTACATATCCTGTTGACATGAATTGTTGGACTAGTGTTATTTATGTTAACTTTTTTTTCTTACTATTAATTTATTAGTTTTTTTAATTTTTTTTAATTTTTTTTTTATACATAGAATAGATATGAAAACAAGGTTCTTGAAATTTTATTCAACAACTTATATCAAATTGTCACTGATAAAGCACGTTTTTGCTAGGTATGGCAATTTTTACCCGATCTGCTGGTACCCGGTCCGGTCCGACCCTAATGGGTCGGGTATGGGTTTTTTTTAAAAAAAACCCGAAGTGGGTCCGAGTCGGGTCCGGGTTTTATTAAAAAATCCGAGACCCGACCAGGATAAAAACTCGGTACTGTATATTACAAAAATACCCCTCTTATATATATAACCCTTATAATCTAACCCTAAATCTAATCTCTCATTTCTTCTGTTCTTCAGCACCAACTCAAAGTCAGAAGACTCAGAACCCACACCTCCCTCCCTCCCTCAATCCTCACCCTCACTCCGACAGTGCGAGATCAGCCAACTCTCTCACCGTCGGTCCAACTCTAGCCGCCGTCCCAAGCCTTCGTCGCCGTTCCAAGCTCTCTGTTAGTGTCACCGGTCCCAAGCTCTCTACTCTCTCAACTCCATTTCATCCTCGCCGTCGTCGATCTCACACTGTCGCACAGTCCTCTGCCCCTCTCATCTCATCTTCCTCGCCCATGGCCACAAGCGTGACACGGCCTCTCGTTCTCCATTTTTTTTTTCTAGGTTCAGTTTGCCTCAACTGTGTGAGTTTGTGTTTGTGTTTGAGTTTATGATTTCTGAAAGGGAAAAATGAAAATCATAGATCTGAAAGTTGTGTTTGGTTTGTAATTTTGAAAGTGAAAATCATAGATATGATTAGGCCAAAGAGGATTCCTTTAAAAATGAGTTTAAAACTATATTCTATAAATTTTATTATTTACTCATCTCCATAATTTATATTTTGTGTACTAAAAGGAAAAAAAATGCGCAGAGAAATTGGCAATGGCAATTCAAATTTTTTTTATTTTCTTTTTTGGTTGGGCTGCGGATTGGGCCCAAATCTAGCAGGGCTTAACGGGGCCCACGGAGGCGGGTCCGGGCCCCGGGAAAAAAACCCGGTTAGTAAACGGGCCGGGTTCGGGCTTTGGGCTACTTGCGGGTCGGGTTCGGGTATGAAAAAACCCGGCCCGAACCCGACCCGTTGCCATTCCTAGTTTTTGCCTCATCAGTATGTTCTCATCAGTACGATGGACGACTTACAGATCATGTGTAAGAGAAAACACTAAGTAGATAATGACTTGCAGATCTGAGTATTAATGTTTGCTTACGATCGTTCTTAATAATGATGGTTACTTTATAGACAACCATTTTACACTACTCATCAGAGACTAATGGTCTTGTGATGTGAATTGTGAAGTCCCAACTAGTTTGGGAGAATAGATAAAGTCAATTAATAAATTTGAACAAAATTTTCTAAACTTTGGATGTTTGACGAGCTCTTTCTTCTTTTTTTTGGTTTTTGATTTTTGTTTTTTGGGTCTCGCTTTTTGCTGTGCGTGGGATATTTAAAGTTGGTCATAATAATTCATTGCCAGTTAACAAATTTAAGGGCCTGATGTAACAAACTAACAATAGGATACAAGAATCTAGTTGAGATAGAGAAAGCTGTCATCATAATTAATTCATTTAAAAGGCCAGGTCATTGAGATCACTCAAAATCATCGAAAATTAAAGTATGCATAGCTTAAGAACAACAAGAACAAGAATGAAAACTACAACAAAAAAGAATATTCGTTACTAATCGGCATATTGATGAAATTTGGTATACATTAGAGTTATGTCAAATAGTCAAAATAAATGTATGGTACCAGTACCACCAATTTATGTGCAAGGATAGGCCTTATTGAGGCAGCTACAATAGGTTCTTTCTTTGATTAAATGGAATATATATATAAAATGGGTTCAAATTACACTTGTTATAACTTTACAAGAGTTACGTACTATTTTTAAACCGTTGATTTCTATTAAATCTAAAGGTAGATAGAAAGTGTCATTAACTCTCTCCAACATCTTATTAAATGTTTTGTTAACTTCTACAAAATTCAAAAACTTTCCTTTCTTTACTATATTTTTCCCACCAAATTTTCTTATAATTAATTTTGTCCCTTTTTGCCAACATAAACATATATCTCCCCACCTCAGTTGATCTCCATGGCACTTGGCAAACACCGATAATTACTCTATGATCTCTTCTGTGGTATCATTGAAAGAATAAGAAAAACTTGCTTAGCGAGCTCTGGACCGTGTAGTGAAAAAATAAATAAAAAACTTTGATTTCAAGACCTTATCAAAGTGATATGTATTTAGTATTTACCGTATATATATTGTTACTGATGAGTTCTATTCAATATAAATTAAATTACAAAGTGATAAACACTAAATAAATACAAGTTCAAATCAAATATAAATATCCTAGTATTTATCTTAAGAAAAACTGTGAGTCAGTATAATACTCATCTTTTTTTTTAGCCAGTAATACTTTCAATTGTAAATAGAGTTATGCTCTGGCTTCTTTTAAAATACTAAACTATAGTAGACTAGTAGTATATATTAACCCCAAAAAAAATGGCCGGGTGTTGTTTAAATTTAATGAGTTTTTAAATAGGGGTGACAAAGTAAGTGCAAACCTATTTGTCCGCCTAAATCCACCCATTCTAATTAAACCCAAACCCACCCAATTATTAATTGGATTAAATGGGCATCAACCCAATTAAACCCAGTGATTATTGGGTTTTAACTAAAAACCCATTGAGCCCCATTTAACCCAAAAAGAATAAACCCAAATTTAACCTAGCCCTTTTCATAAAATAAAAAAAAAAAAACAAAAAAAAACCCAGCCCTCAGACGTTCCATTTTCCCTCATTTTCTTGGCCTCCAATCATGTTTTAATTGGAAACCCAATAGCTTCAGCAACTTCAAAGACTCTAACATCTCTTCCAACCACCTCTCTATCAATTATTCATTTGGATCTAGGTCGCCCAAATGGATCCTTTGCAACCTCGACTCCTCAGATGGTACTATCCTCAACGGAACCAAGCTACAACCAAACATGCCTCAGGATCTCTCCAATGACGATTCTATCAAGATCAGCAAGTACACTTCCATCCTTGTCAACATCATTTCCAGCCACGATTAGTTTGGTGGTGCTATGTTTGGTTGGCGAGAAAATGATGGAAAATGAGGAAAAATCGTGGCTAATGAGTGTGCCTTGTAATAATCGGCGTCCAGGTCATTCTCTAGGGGTTGATCGTAGGTAAGCGGTGGCTCTAACTCGTCTAAGTTGGAGGTGGCTTCATGGTGGTTGTCCACTCATGGTGGCTACATTACCGGAGATGATCTCATATCTTAGATCCCAAGCCATCGATTCCAAGAATCCTACATTTTTTTTTATTTTTTTATTTTTTTATTTTGTGAAATTTAGTATGGCTTCTATTGGTGTTAGATTTGTTAGGCTTCTCTGTATTTCTTTGATTTGAGGTAAGATTTTTTAGGGCTTTTCTGTATTTTTCTTATTTTTGGTAGATTTCAACTGTTTGATAGGTGAGAAAGTGTGGGAAAGTACAAGAAATATGTTTAATATTTTTAGAGTACTTTGGTCATTTTCACTTTAGTGACATTTTGGTAATTTTGGTAATTGGGTGGGTTGGGGTTTACCCATAATAATTAGGTTGGATTGGATTTGGGTTAGAAACAATTAGTTAAATGGATTTTGATGGGTAAATGAGTTTTATATACCCAACCCAATTATGCCCACCCCAAACCCGTCCATTTGACACCCGTAGTTTTAAATAAATAATAAAAAAGGAGAGAGAAATAAAAATGTTATTATAGGTGTAAAGCAATTAGCATTTAATGTTTTTTTAACTATTAGATTTGTAGGGCCGGGAAACTTATGATCCGGCCCACGCTCTATCCGAGCTCAGGGCCCGTGCCGAGGAGGTAGTGTGCCGAGGACTAGCGGTCAAAGGCCAAGGGGTTAAGGGGAACAGCTAAGGACGACCCTGTCCTCGGCACTCCAAGGCTTTGATGAGAAGAGCAATGTCTTAGTGAAGGCCATCCCCAAATAGTCCCCTGAAGGGGATGTGAGTGGAATAGGGCCCACATGGAGGGACGGTGCAAAATAGGTTCAAGGAAGATACGTCCCCTCCGCATTAAATGCACTGGCCAACGTTCTGATCATATTAATGAGAAAAGACGCTTGGACGGTGTAACTTCGATCCTCGCGACTAAATAGAAAAGTAAGAGGGGGCAGTTGATGGGACAGGTACAGAAGCAAGTACCTGCCTGACCAACAATTGGAGGGCTAGGATCAACTAAGAAGGACTATATAATGTAAAAGTTAGTGCGCCAAAAAGAGGCTGGGAAAAATGGCCAAAAACCAGAGCCTCCTAGCCCGCCTCCAAGAGAAAGACTCCTAGGGCGATGATGATTTAGTCATGTATGGATATCAAGTAAAACCCACCGTTTAGTGACCAAGGCCTAGCCTTTCAAACCCACGCTCTACAAATGATATTGTTTGGGCCTTTTTACGTGCGAACCCAACACTGTTACGGTTCGTCACGAATCGTGTCCTTACAATTGGCGCCGTCTGTGGGAAAGGCTTGTGTGTTGGCATAGGCGGTAGGTCGAGAGAGTTCTCTTGTCATTTCTAACAGTTGGTTATAGAGTTCTAGTGTAAAGTTCCGCTAGGGGCTATGGTTCTTGATTAGGGGCTACGCTTGGTAACGTCAATCGCATGGATGGTTCTAGGGGCTTGGCCGAGGAGATAATTCCCCTAAAACCAAGGTCCCACTCCAAAGATCAAATTTTGGACAGAACCAAGGTATTGTATGGTCCTCGGACTCAAACCTATGGGGAAACCAACTACTTGGATGAGAAAACTGAGTTTTGGACAGAACCAAGGTATTGTATGGTCCTCGGACTCAAACCTATGGGGAAACCAACTACTTGGATGAGAAAACTGAGTTTTGGACAGAACCAAGGTATTATATGGTCCTCGGGGGAAACCAACTACTTACTTATGGTCCTCGGACTCAATCCTATGGGGAAACCAACTATTTGGATGAGAAAACTGAGTTTTGGACAGAACCAAGGTATTGTATGGTCCTCGGACTCAACCTATGGGGAAACCAACTACTTGGATGAGAAAACTGAGTTTTGGACAGAACCAAGGTATTGTATGGTCCTCGGGCTCAAACCTATGGGGAAACCAACTACTTGGATGAGAAAACTGAGTTTTGGACAGAATCAAGGTATTGTATGGTCCTTGGACTCAAACCTATGGGGAAACCAACTACTTGGATGAGAAAACTGAGTTTTGGATAGAACCAAAGTATTGTATGGTTCTTGGACTTAAACCTATGGGGAAACCAATTACTTTAAAAAAACTTGGGCTCTAAGCAGGACTTAGCTACTACACATGACATCTAAAATGGTGCCTATATCTTCGTTGAATAGGGGTTAGAAATGAGTTCGAGACTCTGTGGGTGCAGGTAAGCTAGGGTTTTGAAACATGATGTTAAAATGTATCGCATGCACAAATATTCAAACATGTTAAGATAAATTAGTTCAGAATTCATAAACAATAGTAAGTATCGACAAGGGCAACTAACAAGTAACTAAAGGGAAAAAGGAAGAAAAAGATTTCATATATACATATTCAACAGGTTCAAACTACCAGTAGATTACGAAGTTTTCAAAATGAATAAGAAACAAGCTAATTGTTAAACCGAAAACAAATATGGAACCTAGCCAGGGTTTCTATTTCTTTAGTTTTGCGTCGGCCACATCTTGGGAAGGCGGAATGGAATCAGCTTTGGCGCCCTGGAGGATAGCCCCTTCTGGGGAAGGCTGAACAGGGTCAATATCAGTACTCTTGGGGACCACAGCAAGGGGAATTGCCTGTGGGGGCTGGGCAAGTGTGGCTGGTTCCTCAGCACTAGACGCCTGAGTGCCAACCACGGGCTCAGTAACCTCTTTAGGTGCCCCAGGATCCACATGTTGAGATATTTCTAGCATATCCTGAAGTTCTCCCTCTTTGAGCATCTTGCTAGGAGAGCCGTTGACCTGTAAGTCTTCCGACTGAGTGACCCCTTCTTCGGGTTGGTCACCCATAACCACGGAGCTGGAGGAAGCGGCCTCGCGGATGGCTGTAGGGTAGAATATGTTCTCCACCTTCCACAAATCAGATGAAGCATCCACCCCAGCTCGCTTCAATGCCTCTTCCCAAACCTGGGAGCAATAAAACCTGCATACTCCAGGGATCTGGGCTTTAAGGATAGCTTGGGTTTCAGCCACCCCAGCATTATAACCATCATCCTTGGCCGTTTCCTTGGCAACCTCTGCCTCATTTCTGGCAAACTCGGCCTCCCACTTGGCCCTTAGGACTTCATCACGGGCATATTCTGCCACCCCTTTGTCATGCTCGGCCGCGGCCAGCTTCTTATTTAAACCCTCGATCAGATCTTTGGCTATTTGCAACTGATCCTCGGCTTCAAGTAGATGCTTTGTTTGGTCCGCGGCCTGTTTTGGAGTGCTAGCTAGGCCAGCCGAGGCGCTATCCCTTTCGCGAATAGCAGCTGTTAGGTCAGCCTTGGCCTTGGTGAGTTCATCCTTAGAGGCTTGGAGGGTCTTCGAGGTCGTTATGCGCTTGGTGCGTTCATTCTCGGCCGCTTTACTCTTATTTTTCACCTCTTTCTCCATCCTATAGGTGGCCTGGAAAGCCTGGCAAGGGAAATAAACACATAGTTGATAACGAACCAGGAGCGAGAATTAATAAAGTTTTAGGTTTCGAGAAACCTTACCATGCCCAAGTACCTCTTAGTACTGAGGAAGACCTCCTGCATCCTCATTTTTCTCAGACCATCCATGTCAGTAGGGAGTAGCATGGTTCTCCCTAGTGCATCTGCCACATAGCCACCCTCGCCGTCTCCAGGGTCCCTCATGGATGTAGTGTCCAATAGCGGACCCCCAAGAAGCATTGGGGCTGGAAGCCAGGCACTCGACGAGGACTGGGCCTCTATCCCCTTTCCATTGTCTTGAGAGGATTGGACTTCAGCTTCTTTGCCTTTACTCTGGTGTTCAATCTTCAGTTGTTTAGTGCACGAGGCCTCCTCCTTCTCCTTAGAAGGTTGGGATTTTCCCCCGTCCATGACTTCCTTGCCCTTGGGACTCCTCTTTCTCTTTGAATCAGTGCCTTCAGGTTGAGGAGGCCGAGCTGGTTGGGAGGAAGCAGGAAGCTCGGGGTGGGGGGATTGTGGCTATGACTTGGCGGAAGATGACTTGGTCTGGATAATCTGAGGCCGAGGTGGTGGGGAAGGAGCATTGGGTTGTGACGTTCCCTGCGTATCCTTCCCAGGTTGGCCCTCGAGGAGTTCGAGAAGGGGGGTCAGGGGCTTTCTCTTGAGTCCCATCTCGGCTTGAGAAGAGGTGCCTACTGACGACAATTCTGCCTCGGACAAGGTTGGGTCACCTAGGTCACCGAAGGATCCTCAGATTGGAGGGCTAGGTCAAATGCCCCAAAACCTTCCTCGGGACGATCTGGCTCGCCTTCATCCTTTGCTAATTGATGAGACGAGGAGGGGCCCACCAGTGGGATGTTTGCGGGGACAGATGGTTCTTGGGAGATAAAAAATCCTGTCTCGACTACGGTAATCTTTGGAAGCCAAGGGCGGCTGATGCTGATCACGTACCTTGCGTCCGCAAATGACTTCTGAACAGGAGGGTACCCTAGTATCTTGTGAGCTGCTCGGACTTGACCATCTCTGTCATTTAAAAAACTGCCGCTTGTAAAACAGTCTCCAAGTCCGCCCGGTTGACTAAGTGAAAATGCCGTTGGTAAGCATGTTGATCTACAAAAAGAAAAACATGCATGCATGGTTAGTTACCAAACAACATCAGATTAAAATGGCGTTAAGGCTCATCGCCCTTCCGTTCCCAATACCCCACCTGGTTCTCCTTCTACTATAGGGCACGGATTGCCATCGTGCCATTCACCAGAGACGATGAGAAAACCATTGTTTAATCCCTTGTTGGAGTCAGGGAGGCATTGGATTAATCGAACCCTTTCATCCCTTGACTTCATGTAAAAGATTTTCCCCTTCAACTTTTGGAGATTATAGCACCAGTTCACATCATGGTGGGTTAGTTTTAACCCCATCTTCTCGTTTAAAGCGTCCACGCAACCCAGAATCCTAAAAACGTTGCCGGCGCATTGGGTGGGGGCTAATCGGAAGTGCCTGAGGTAACCCCTCGTTACCGGCCCTATAGGGATTCTCATACCCCCCTCTACAAGGGCGAGGACGGGAATTACCACCGCGCCCGTTTCCCTCTTATAATGCCACTCCCCCATCTTACAATGCTTCAGACTTACGTTGGGAGGAATCCTATAATCGACGATGAACTTATTCATCGCTTCTTCAGTATCTACTAATTTCCTCAGTCTCAATTTAGCCATCTCTACGATTTACTAAACAAAACCAACCCGTGACGGGAGAAGAAAGGGAATCAACGAAAAACAAACCCAGAAAAGAAAAAGCACGAGTTAATGGAGGTAGAGAACTTACATAAAAGAGGAAAGGCGCTTCGGATAGGCTTTTTGTGCTGGAGATAGACTTGAATTTGGACGAAAATTCAGATGAACCCAGAATATACGCGCTAGAACTTTTAAGTGCAAAACTAAAGAGACAGATCCGTTCCAGAAAATCTCTTATACTTTCTAGGGTAACTGCACAAATTTTCCCGCCCATAAAGGCCAAGGGATCACGACCGTTCGATCTTCATCATACCGTAGAACGTGGGAAAGACAAAACTGCCCACATTTAATGAGGCCACGTTTCGCCTTCCAAGGGCTCTAGGAACGTATCTAGGACAAATAAAAAGTCTTGGGAACCGATAGGTGACAAGGATGGACAGGCATTGGCAGATATGTGATGTCATCAAAACCCTCCTATCCATCCGAGGAGTCGGATAGCAGGATTTTGAGGGGCTATTGTAGGGCCGGGAAACTTATGATCCGGCCCACGCTCTATCCGGGCTCAGGGCTCGTGCCGAGGAGGTAGTGTGCCGAGGACTAGCGGTCAAAGGCCGAGGGGTTAAGGGGAATAGCTGAGGACGACCCTGTCCTTGGCACTCCAAGGCTTTGATGAGAAGAACAACGTCTTAGTGAAGGCCATCCCCAAATAGTCCGCTGAAGGGGATGTGAGTGGAATAGGGCCCACATGGAGGGACGGTGCAAAATAGGTTCAAGGAAGATACGTCCCCTCCGCATTAAATGCACCGGCCAACGTTCTGACCGTATTAATGAGAAAAGACGCTTGGACAGTGTAACTTCGATTCTCGCGACTAAACAGAAAAGTAAGAGGGGGCAGTTGATGGGACAGGTACAGAAGCAAGTATCTGCCTGACCAACAAGTGGAGGGCTAGGATCAACCAAGAAGGACTATATAATGTAAAAGTTAGTGCGCCAAAAAGAGACTAGGAAAAATGGCCAAAAACCAGAGCCTCCCAGCCCGCCTCCAGGAGAAAGACTCCTAGGGCGATGACGACTTAGCCATGTATGGATATCACGTAAAACCCACCGTTTAGTGATCAAGGCCTAACCTTTCAAACCCACGCTCTACAAATGATATTGTTTGGGCCTTTTTACGTGCGAACCCAACACTGTTACGGTTCGTCACGAATCGTGACCTTACAAGATTTATTAGAAATCTATGGCCTTAAAAATGTGTAACTCTTAATATATATATATATATATATATATTTATATATATATGGGTTGAGTTCAAGTTACATTTGATGTAACTCTAAGTAATGTTACACAACCCAATAATTTTTTATTGAATTAATATTTTGAAAATCTAACCATTGAATTACATGTTCTTAACATGCATGCCAATTTTCATATCAATCGGATGTTATTTACCATTTGATCTATAAACTCATCTTTTATGTATTATTTTAAATTATAAAAATTTTAATTTTAACAATTGATTGATGACATGGCTATTAATCTTTAATCACCTCGAAATTTTGCAAGCACGAAGAATATTCGAAGATAATGTAATCTAATGGTAAATTTGTCAATATTTGCATCCAATTAAAAAATATTGAGTAGTATAATATTACTTAGAATTATACCAAGTGTAACTTGAACTCATTTTTTATATGAGTTCAAATTACACATTTTTTAGATCATTGATTTCTATTAGATCTAATAGTTAAAAATAGCCAAATAATACATCACCAAAATATATTTTTGGGTTTTTTTTTTTCTTCTTTTTTATTACAACAATTGATTTCTCTCCCCTTATTTATTACAATCATTGATTTCTCGTAGCAAAATTTGGAGTTACACCCTGTGTAACTTGAACTCATTTCTATATACCTATATTAAGTTGGGGTCCTAAATAAGAATAATGTTACAGTTACAAACTATTTTAAAATATTTTTACAAAATGTTGATATGACCAACATTTTATTGGTTTTCATTTAGACCCACTATTAATATCACTTTTTCATTTATCAATAATCATTCACCACATCAGCCGTTTGTAAATTTTTTTGTAAATTAAATAATTTATATCTTTAGCATTATTCCCTAAATAATAAACCTTGTAGGGATATTTTGGTTTAAAAGTTATATTAACGGATACTTTTAGGGCAATTATTAACAAACTATTTTAGGAAAGATTTGACACTATCTTTATAGGAAATAGAAAAAATTATCAAAATATTAATTACTCATTTTATTTTTCTATAAAAATTTTCTTAAAATAGTTCATTAACAAGTGCTCTTAGAACCTTTATTAACACTTCCCTTAGTTTGAGTTTTTATTTATTTATTTATTTATTTTGGAGATTTTAGGTTAATCTAGGGTAAATTTGACACTTCATACTCATTGCCCAATCATCCTAGAAATGAATAAAAACTTGGTCATTTCAAAAAAAAAAAAACTTGGTCTCATACTCACAGGCAATGTAAAGTCATTTCTTCGGCCTGTTATGTGGTTCTATTCTCCATGACCAAAGCCCCATTTCTTCACTCTATACATTAGATCGAGTCTGGTCCAAGGACTCAATAGTATCTGTTTTAGCCCATCTTAACAATAGCAAAGATTTTAGTTGAGATGTAAGATTAAAAGACAACAGCAATAAAAAATGATTAAAAAAAATAGTAAACAATTAAATAGAAATGCATAATGGTTTCTGGATAATTAAAATATAAAAAAAAATACTATACTTTGAAAACATGCAAAGTAAGACTTCTCTTAGTAGGTTCGGCTTAATAGGGAATAAATAAATAAGGGAAAAAAATGCTGTACATTCGCTCAAGCGAGGGAATAGTGAAGGTCGAGCAAAGTTTTAATCTGGTTATTAAACTTGTCGCTTGAGATGACATAGTTCTGCTAACTTCAAATGGCTATACCTCATTTATTAAAATTCAAATTGTATCAAATTTGTGTTCATTTTGAAGCTATAAATTTCTACTTTCCAATAAAACAAGTTTCTCTTAGAAACTCATTATGCATGTAAAAAGATGTATATGGGCAAAAGATGATAAACTCATAGTCTTTGAGCAAATTTTGAAGTAGATTCAACCATAGCAAAATTCTATTGATATTGATATACAAGCCAAATGTGGGCTATGTTTGGCACTAGGTTTTACCAACTAATCTATGAATCCTAACATATTTAATCAACTAGCATGTTTTTTGAGCTATGCTGATTTTAAGTGACGCCATATTTTGTCATATAGTTTCTAAAAATTATGACTAACTTTTTTTTTGAGAGAATTTCAACCTATAGTGTCTGCTCCTAATGATAGTTCTTTATCATTAAACCAAGACACCAATCAGTTTTTGGTGTAGGTGGAGATTAAACTCCAGATCTCTTATACAACCATCAAAGATTATACCAGTTGAACTAATTGGAACCTACAAAATTATGACTAACTAGTTGTAGTTGACACAGTCCTCATTGTGGTACAAATAATAAATTTTCCTATAGAAAATTACATGAAGATTGATTATATTTAGCTTGATAGGACTTCATTCAAAACTCAATAGCGAATTATTATTATGCCCAAAATTTCTTAGAATCTTATTTAATTACGCGCGCACACATATATAATTAAAATTTATAGAAAAAAAAAACTACTAATCATAGAAGTTTTAAAAGTATGACAACATAATATCTAAAAATGAAAATTATGTGTCTTAACACTTGATTGCTTTAAAAAGAAGTTATGGTATGATAGAATCATAGTCAAATGGTTAAATTCATTATTTTGTAATATCTTAAGTTTTTGGAGTAATTATTAATTAACCATGATATCATTGTAGGTAGTTTTAAGTTCAAACACATGTTATGAAGATTGTTAAAATAATGGAATAATGATTAAATGATTAAATTCACCATTTTCTAATTATTTAACTTTTTAGGATAAATGGCAGCTTTTTAACCTGATCATATAATAATTTAAGTTGTTTGATTTTATATTGTGCCATGCAAATGGGTGTCATTAGGGTAATAGTTAACAATTCATTTTTAAAAAGTTTTAGCACCATTTTTAAGGGAAATGAAAAAAAAAAAAAAACTGTCAAAATATTAATTGTTTTTTCTTTCTTTTCTCATAAAAATTTTCTTTAAATGGATTATTAACTATTATCCTAAGGATATCCATTAGCATTTCTCTTTCATATTATACGAGACTTTATTAGAATTTTTAATTTGATACGAAATTAGAGTCCAAATGGAATTAATTTTGTGAGGGAGTTTCTTCTTTTTTTTTTTTTTTTTTTTTTTTTTTTTTTTTCTTTTAGGAGGTTGGGTGGTGTAGTGAGGGGGAGGGGATAAGGCCTAATGAAAAGTGGACTGGGCCCAAAAGCCATCTTTGCAGGTGTCATCCGCTTTTGTAAACTTTGTTCTCAATTTAAAGTAAAAAACTATTTTTTTTTTAATTTATTATTTTAGTTGTCTACTTTTCAAATCCAACTTACATCATTTACAATACATCTAGGACATATTTGATACATTGTAATAATTATTACATGAGAATATGAATAAGTATTACAAAGAATGCATTTACAATTTAATAGAGTATAAAAAGAATGTGTAATTAAATCATTTTTAAGTCAAAGTGTATTTTAGGGTGTTCAAAATAGAGCTAATAATTAACAAGAAGGAAAATTTATTTTCTTTCCTTTTAAAAATGTGGCAACTAATGGCTTTTTAGGAAAAAAATTTTTAAAAGTTATTACATAAGGTGAAGGAATAGATATTCAGTACTTTTGATAAAGAATATTTATTCTTTATTTTAAAGAATAACTATTTATAAGGAATTGTAAGGACACGATTCTTTTGCGGCCCAATAATGATGTTGGGCTCGCACGTGAAAGATCCCTCACAATATGATTTGTAGAGAGTGGGCTTGAAAAGCTAGCCGTTGGGCACGGGGTGATATTCCGGTCTTGATTTCGGAGGAATTCATATAGAAAGAGGAGTTGGGTTTGAACATTTAAGCCCTATAGTATCGCATCTCATGGGGTTGGACTCCTCGGACTTGATCCGAGGAGTATTAAGGTCCTACTCCAGTTCCCCAACGGTGGGTTTTTTTCTGATCTGCATGAGTTGTTCCGGTCTTTCTACCCCTGTCGTCTCTTTTCTGGAGGTAGGAGGGGAGTCCCCTCTCTAGGTTCACTTACTTTTTCTTTTATACTAGCTTACGTCCGCTGTCCTTCGTCCACGTGTAGGGTCAACCTTTACAAGACTGATATTTGTCCCATCAGTCCAATCCCAGAATTGTGGGGGATGGTTGATAAAGCTGAAGAATACGGCTCTGTTAGGTGCAAAGCCTTATCTGGGAAGGGTAGCATAGGGATAACTCTCCCAAGATATTTTAGATCTCTTTCCACCTTTATTCCCTTATCTCTTTTTTTTTTTACCCTTACCCTCAATGGAGTTTTGGGTCTGTCGAGGACGAAACTGTGCTCGGCTGCATCTCCGGGCCATTACCTTTTTCGGCTTGGGCCTTTGGACTCCCCACGAGCAAGTGGGCCTGGCCCACAAATTATTGGGCCCCACAATAGCCCCTCAAAACCCTGCTGTCCAACATCCTGGTTGGAATGGGGGGTTTTGGTAATACCAGGCCTTTATTTTGACTCACTTAATTCAGCCTTTGACTGACGCCGGCGACTCTTCACCTGCCTAAGAAGTGTACCGGTCTACAAGATGCTCCTCTTAATTTCTTCATGATGCGCTTAGGCCGTTTGGTTATCCGAAGCGCGTCTTTAATATCTTCCCTTCACGAGACTTCCCAGATTTGACGGTTATTGATGGCGTGGGGGAACGAAACGGGTGTGTTCTTGTCTGCAGATTTCCTCGGGGATCTGAACACATTAAGTATTCTCCTCTTCGTTCCCTATATAAAGAGGAGAAACAAGAACCGTTTCTCCCACAGATGAATCCCTTTAATCCCTCCAAGATTTGAAAACCCTTAAATTCCTTCCGGAGTTTACTTTTACTCTCCGGTTATTCCTTAACCTGAAATACACTCGCCATAGCAATAAGCAATGAAAAAACTATTCCCCTCCCAGAAACGCCATGTCCTAACGAAGCTCGAAATGGCTCGGTCAGGGCAAGGATGGCAGAGACTTAAGATTTGTCCTCCCTTCCTTTCAGCCAAAATCCGAAGCAAGGGCTCATCACGTCAGATTTTCGGCGTGACTGAGTCGAGAATTTCCATCATCGTAACCAGCCGCTCTCTTACGAGCATACCTAATATGGCCCCAGTGTGTTAGGAGTCAGGAACGAGGCAGGGACTAAGTGCCTCCGCTTCTTCCTCTCTTCGTTCACTTGTGGCCCCCCTCCGCCTCCTTTTCTTAGTCTTCCCAGCACCAGATCCATCCTGGTGCTTTCTCTTCTCCCTCTTTTGCTCCTTTTTCTTTCTTTTCATCTCTTCTCTCTTCTTCTCCTCCTTCTTTACTCATGTCCTCCATCTTCCTCATTCATCTCCTCCATCTTCTTCTTCCTTCTCCTTCAAATTCTTCTTCCTTCTCCTTCATCTTTTTCCAAAGAAGGTTCTTCTTTCGATATGAGCAACGCCGAGGCAGAGATTGGAGAGACCTTGAAGATGAGTTTAAAAGACACCTGACTGTTTACTTATCTGTACTGCGGATGTTAGTGTTGCTTCGGCAGCTCACCTTTTGTATAGGCTCGTTTGAGCCCCTCTTTGTACGTTGTAATAATTTCTCATATTAATAAAAATTGTTGTTATTTTACTTCGCATGTTCTGTCTCTATGTTTTTACAAATTTGCAAACGCTGCTCGGCACAATAATATAGCACTTGAATCGATGACAACTAAGACTAAAATACTTGCGAATAAAAAGATGTTACCATAACTTTAACAGAATTGCTTGACATAGCAATGCGTACCTGTGAATAACGATACTTGCCCGAAACAATGTCGAGATTAGAACTGGATGCTCCATGCGATGTAGGAAGTAATCATTCGAAGACATAATACCAGCAAAAATGAACAGCCCCTTTAGGCTACCGAACAGTGGAGTGCCCCACCATCATCCTAACACTTTTATTGGCCTTAACATTTTACAATATTCGGGCCGGGGATTTTCCCATCCGAGCAGTTGGTTTCCCCATAGGCTTGAGTCCAAGGACCAGGCAAGGCCTTGGTTCTGTCCAAAACTTGTAATGTTTCTTTTTTGTACTTGGTTTCCCCATAGGCTTGAGTCCGAGGACCATGCAAGGCCTTGGTTCTGTCCAAAACTTGTAATTTTTCTTTTTTGTACTTGGTTTCCCCACAGGCTTGAGTCCGAGGACCATGCAAGGCCTTGGTTCTGTCCAAAACTTGTAATTTTTCTTTTTTGTACTTGGTTTCCCCACAGGCTTGAGTCCGAGGACCATGCAAAGCCTTGGTTCTGTCCAAAACTTGTAATGTTTCTTTTTTGTACTTGGTTTCCCCATAGGCTTGAGTCCGAGGACCATGCAAGGCCCTGGTTCTGTCCAAAACTTGTAATTTTTCTTTTTTGTACTTGGTTTCCCCACAGGCTTGAGTCCGAGGACCATGCAAGGCCTTGGTTCTGTCCAAAACTTGTAATGTTTCTTTTTTGTACTTGGTTTCCCCATAGGCTTGAGTCCGAGGACCATGCAAGGCCCTGGTTCTATCCAAAACTTGTAATTTTTCTTTTTTGTACTTGATTTCCCCATAGGCTTGAGTCCGAGGACCATGCAAGGCCTGGTTCTGTCCCTGGGCCCCTATGCTGAACGGGCCTGGGCCGCGAATTTACTGGGCCCACAAATTAAGAGGTATTCCCGTAGTCTTAGGTCATGCGGTACTTTTTGGCGTCCCAGTATTCGAGGTGCATCTTCACGAGGCTCCTTTAACCTCAGGGTTGCAGACGGCATTGGAAATCGAGCCGGAGACATTTTGTCTATAGCGTTCCTTGGGACGGTGCGCGAATTAAATGCCACCACCTTATCTTTTTAAATAAATAGGAGAGAAAGTTGCTGTACCTGCGCACAAATCCTTCAGTTTCCTCCCTTAGTATATCATGTTTGAGGCGAGGGTTGGGGAAAAGGAACTCTCTTCGCCACAAAGGCGCCGTGCCCTCCTGAGACTCAAAATAGTGAGGTACAGGCAAATGAGGCATAAATTTAAGGGAATATTCCATTTCGACAGAGGGGAAAGGGCGTTTCTCCTTCTTTTAGTCAAAATCCGAAGCAGGTTCTGTTCATGCCAGAATTTTGGTGTGTCAGAAGAAAGATTCTCCGCCATCAGCACCTCTGCCTCGTTGCAGGCAAATTTTTGGTGAAGGCTCCTCAACTTCCGGCTCCCTGCACCTTTCCTTCAGCGGTGTGAGGCTTCAAGCTGGGTTCTTTTGCTGCCTGAGTTATGGGCTTGCAAAAGCATTGAGGAAGAACAAGGTCTTGAAGCAGTAGCCAACCTCTCTCATCCGTGCTTCTTCTTCGGCTTTACCTTCATTCTCTTGTATTTTTTCTTTTCACTCATGTAGTTAGCTTTAGCATAAGCTTATTTCAGCTTTTCATTGTACACTGTACTATTTCTATGCCTTAATAAAAGATAAGTTTATTCCTTTCTAAATACTTTTCTTTTCTGCAGCGACTACTTAGTGCATGAACATTTAAATACACGCTCGTCTTTAAACTTATCGATGTTATCAAGTATCATAATGGTAATTATCAGTAAATTAAACTCTGGAAACTAACCGGAATAACGGCCGAGCACTGAGCGATGCATGCAAAACAAATGACCGAGATCGATGAACTCTGAATAATTCGTCCGAGAGTGTAGCCGAATAATGAGGGACTTCGATTGTGTTTTTGGGTGATATATTGCACTATATTGCATCAATCCTTTTGGCGTTGGGGATCCGTGCAGTTTAAGGATTAACCCAACTGTTAACGGGAAGTTCTCCTCGGATAAAATTTAATGTTCAAATAACAGTTTTTTTTTTTTTTTTTTTTTTTTTTTTTTTTTTTTTTTATGTACTTGGTTTCCCCATAGGCTTGAGTCCGAGGACCATGCAAGGCCTTGGTTCTGTCCAAAACTTGTGAAATATCTTTTATGTACTTGGTTTCCCCATAAGCTTGAGTCCGAGGACCATGCAAGGCCTTGGTTCTGTCCAAAACTTGTGAAATTTCTTTTATGTACTTGGTTTCCCCATAGGCTTGAGTCCGAGGACCATGCAAGGCCTTGGTTCTGTCCAAAACTTGTAAGATTTCTTTTATGTACTTGGTTTCCCCATAGGCTTGAGTCCGAGGACCATGCAAGGCCTTGGTTCTGTCCAAAACTTGTAAGATTTCTTTTATGTACTTGGTTTCCCCATAGGCTTGAGTCCGAGGACCATGCAAGGCCTTGGTTCTGTCCAAAACTTGTGAAATTTCTTTTATGTACTTGGTTTCCCCATAGGCTTGAGTCCGAGGACCATGCAAGGCCTTGGTTCTGTCCAAAACTTGTAAATTTCTTTTATGTACTTGGTTTCCCCATAGGCTTGAGTCCGAGGACCATGCAAGGCCTTGGTTCTGTCCAAAACTTGTAAGATTTCTTTTATGTACTTGGTTTCCCCATAGGCTTGAGTCCGAGGACCATGCAAGGCCTTGGTTCTGTCCAAAACTTGTGAGATTTCTTTTATGTACTTGGTTTCCCCATAGGCTTGAGTCCGAGGACCATGCAAGGCCTTGGTTCTGTCCAAAACTTGTAAGATTTCTTTTATGTACTTGGTTTCCCCATAGGCTTGAGTCCGAGGACCATGCAAGGACTTGGTTCTGTCCAAAACTTGTAAGATTTCTTTTATGTACTTGGTTTCCCCATAGGCTTGAGTCCGAGGACCATGCAAGGCCTTGGTTCTGTCCAAAACTTGTAACATTTCTTTTATGTACTTGGTTTCCCCATAGGCTTGAGTCCGAGGACCATGCAAGGCCTTGGTTCTGTCCAAAACTTGTAAGATTTCTTTTATGTACTTGGTTTCCCATAGGCTTGAGTCCGAGGACCATGCAAGGCCTTGGTTCTGTCCAAAACTTGTAAGATTTCTTTTATGTACTTGGTTTCCCCATAGGCTTGAGTCCGAGGACCATGCAAGGCCTTGGTTCTGTCCAAAACTTGTAAGATTTCTTTTATGTACTTGGTTTCCCATAGGCTTGAGTCCGAGGACCATGCAAGGCCTTGGTTCTGTCCAAAACTTTAAGATTTCTTTTATGGACTTGGATTCCCCATAGGCTTGAGTCCGTGGACCATGCAAGGCCTTGGTTCTGTCCAAAACTTGTAAGATTTTTTTTTATGTACTTGGTTTCCCCATAGGCTTGAGTCCGAGGACCATGCAAGGCCTTGGTTCTATCCAAAACTTGTGAGATTTCTTTTTATGTACTTGGTTTCCCCATAGGCTTGAGTCCGAGGAAGGCCTTGGTTCTGTCCAAAACTTGTGAGATTTCTTTTCTGTACTTGGTTTACCCATAGGCTTGAGTCCGAGGACCACGCAAGGCCTTGGTTCTGTCCAAAACTTATGATTTTTCTTTTTTGTACTTGGGTTTTCCTCCAATAGGCTTGAGTCCGAGGACCATGCAAGGCTTGGTTCTGTCCAAAACTAAACTTGTGATATTTCTTTTCTGTACTTGGTTCCGCCCATAGGCTTGAGTCCGAGGACCATGCAAGGCCTTGGTTCTGTCCAAAACTTTGAGATTTCTTTTCTGTACTTGGCTTCCCCATAGGCTTGAGTCCGAGGACCATGCAAGGCCTTGGTTCTGTCCAAAACTTGCGAGATTTCTTTTCTGTACTTGGTTTCCCCATAGGCTTGAGTCCGAGGACCATGCAAGGCCTTAGTTCTGTCCAGAACTTGTGAGATTTCTTTTCTGTACTTGGTTTCCCCATAGGCTTGAGTCCGAGGTCCATGCAAGGCCTTGGTTCTGTCCAAAACTTGTGGTATTTCTTTTTAGTACTTGGTTTCCCCATAGGCTTGAGTCCGAGGACCATGCAAGGCCTTGGTTCTGTCCAAAACTTGTGAGATTTCTTTTCTGTACTTGGTTTCCCCATAGGCTTGAGTCCCAGGACCATGCAAGGCCTTGGTTCTGTCCAAAA